>NW_004949129.1:443562-467793 GCF_000317375.1 Microtus ochrogaster | reverse complement strand
GAAGAGGAAGAGGAAGAGGAAGAGGAAGAGGAAGAGGAAGAGGAAGAGGAAGAGGAAGAAGAAGAAGAAGAAGAAGAAGAGGAAGAGGAAGAGGAAGAGGAAGAGGAAGAGGAAGAGGAAGAGGAAGAGGAAGAAGAAGAAGAAACAGAAGGAAGGAGGGCAGGAGGGAGAGAGGGGGGAAAAGGGAAGAAAGGAAGGAAGGAAGGAAAGAGAAAAATATGTCTATTGTATCTATTGTTGGTTAGGTGTTGATGTGTTTCTCTTGTGTTTCTTTTTTAAAATTGCTCTTCCACTCCAGGCGTAAGTGTAGATGAGGATTTAGTTACGAGCATGTTCAGGCTAGGCAGAATGCTGCTCATAACAGGAGGTTCGGACGTTTTATGGGCAAGTTCTAGCAAACCTACAAGGAGCAAATAAATGCCACGCCATCTGAACTGACGCCAAGCGTGATAAACAAAATAAAGCACAGATCTTCCCAGCCCATCTTTTATACCCATCATGTTTAGAGCCTACAGTTAGTGTGCTGGCAGAGGCCAGCAATAAGTTGAGAAACCAATAACTGAGACAATAAAAAGAAGGCAGTCAGATCTGGTAGCCCAGTTGCTAGTTTAATAGCTAGTTCTAGCTACTTGGGAGACTGGGGCAGAAAGCTCTCAAGTTCAAGACCTGCTGGAGGTATAGGAGAAATTCAAAGCAACCCTTGAACTCAAAACTTTTGAACAGTTAAAGTTCAGGGGTTCAACACTTGCCAAGCATGTGGAAAACTGCAGATTCAATCCCAGCACTGTAAAAACTAATTAATTTATTTACCAAAATAAACTTGATAAGTCAAAACTGTTGCAAAATGAAATTGGAAAACTTAGTCATGCTGACATTTGGTATGCATAATGAAAGAATGAAAGTATTTGAGGAGATGAACCCTGCCCCTGAAACACCATAACCTAAGGAAGAGCATAGAACATTCCAAACAGTAAAGAATAAGAGGCGCCCTACACCCCAGGTCCCATCTCTTCTCCAGCAAGGCTGCAGTCTCATCTCTGCCTGTTCCTAACGTTCACCTGAGATGCCAGGTGCAAGTAATTGATAACTGTGATTGACACCTCAACCAAAAGCAGAATTGAAAATTGATTCATGAAATTGAGAGTCTAGAAATAAGCACAAATACCTAAGGTCAGCTGATTTTAGAGAGGCGGTCTAAGGCCACCCAATGGAAAGAGAATGGTCTTTTCCACAAACAGAGCTATGACCAGACAGTTATATCCCCCCCAAAAAAACTTCACATTTTTCTGTTCTAAATTTGTTTTTAATCCCTTCCTGTCTCAACAAAAACCTATATGGAATCAATATCACACAAAACAATGGTGTTTTGTGTGAGGTAAAAGAAAACCCTCCTGTTCTTGTCATTCCACGGGAGGCAGAAGGGTTCTGGGCCCCTGTGTGCAAGGAATTCAGGGTTTTTCCCTTTTTTCTCTGTATATTGAGTCAGAGATTCCACAGTGCCTCTCTATGAATATGAACAGTTAGCATTTGACAATACATGTCTACTTCCTCTTGTGTAATTTTTTTAACTGTAAAAAACATAGGTTATAGGGTTCTAGGGAGCTCTCTCAGTGAGTAGGGCCTCATGCCATGCATATATGAAGATCTGACAATCCCTATGATAACTTAGTTTGTTTTTCACTCTATTTCTGTTTTCCCATGGATAGAAAAAAAAGTGATCCATTTTAAACTTGAAATGTATAAAGGCTGTTTTATTAAAATACAACCAAACATGTACACAAAGAACTGGACACCTTTCTCTCAGAATAGAACTAACTGTGCCCTTCGAAGTCTGACTTCTATGATAGCATCACCCTCAGGTTTGGTCTCCCTAACTTCATATTTTGTAGGCACATTGTAGGCTAACCAACAGGTTATGCAAATTGACTAAGGGCATCTGATTCAGAATCTTAATGTTTCTATAGCTGTGTAACGTGGGAATAGTTTGCTGGTATAGAGTTCTACCCTTGCCTGTTTTTTTAATCTGAATCTGTCACTGTTTTTGAAGCAAGATTTAGTTATCTCAATACCATGGTGACTGTGTCTGCTACTATTGTCACACAGACCTGTTGCTGAATGTCATGGTGTGCAGAGGGCAGCTACTGGGAGCAATACAAATGGTGGCCAAGAAGATGGGCTGTCAGAGTAAGAGTTTTCACTGGTGATCAGGAGTGCTTTGATTCTCGAGTCCTGAGTGTGTAACAGAAAGCTCTCCAATGTGACTGTGGGGATCTGAACTTTGCCCAATGCCAAGGTGAGAGAGAAAAAGCTATTGAATACCTAAGCTTTTCACTGCTGGAAAACGGAGCTAAAATTCGATCCCTTCTCAAACTCAACACTTTCTGATATATAAACTTTCTGAATGAACCTATCCCATCAATAAACAGGGGGGCAATTAAAACCTGTCTGTGCAGAAGGTGTGTCATTTCTACACAGGTCTCTGTTTAGTTGGTGTATGTTTGTCAGGAATCTTGCCCTAGTGAAGAAACATACTTAATATTTTTTAGTTTTTTTTTAAAAACTGGCCATTGTGGAGGCCCAAAAATTTGAGCCTAATCTGCCTTGCCTGAAGTCAGAGAGTTTGAGCTTATTCAGAGTTGTTGACAATAACTATGGCTACACACCCTGACTTTGGATATAGTTACTTGGTGGTTTAGACTTTAAGATGGCCCATAGAGGTAGATCCACTCCACCCTGATCAAAGGTCAGAGAATTCAAGCATACTTCTCCTTCTTTGGAAATAGGAGGTTTGAGCTACAGGAGTGGCTGCCTCCAGGATACTTGGTCCAGGGTGGTTTCACTGCCTAAACAGCAGAATGTTTTTCTCATGAATTACTGTCTTGATGTCTCAAAGTATTGAAGCAAGTAGCTGTTCTTGTTGTCCATTGTATCATGTTAAAGCAGTCTTTTGCTTCCCCTCTTTTTTTATTGGTGCATAAAATATATGGAAAATTAAACACAGGTGTACTCAGAACTCAGTATGTAGCAGGCAGTGAGTTGCCCTCCCCATGCTATTCTATGTCTCTGTAATTCTTTATCATTGTTCCTCCTACCTAACACTTCTGATCCTCATACCCCTACCCTGGAACATATGAACTTGCCATGGCTAGGACCATGGCAGAAGTTACCCCAAAAATGTGGCTCATGACATATGGCAACCCAACGTGGTACAGCTTACAACAGAACATTAAGTAAATGACTGTAAAAAGACTCAGCCAAGCAGTAGTGGTGCATGCCTTTAATCTCATCACTCAGGAGTCAGAGCCAGGCAGATCTCTGGGTTCCAGGACAACCTGGTCTTTAGAGCAAGTTCCAGGACAGTCAGGGCTACACAGAGAAATCCTGTGTCTTAGTTGAAGTTTCTATTGCTGTAAAAATACACCATGGCCACAGCAACTCTTATGAAGGGAAACGTTTAATTGGGGTGGCTCTCTTGCAGCTTGGAGGTTTAGTCCATTTTCATCATGGCAGGAATCAAGGTATTATGCAGGCAGACATGGTGTTGGAGAAGGAGCCGAAAGTTCTACATCTTGCAGGCAACAGGAAGTGATCTGTCTCACTGGGTGTCGCTTGAGCATATATGACACTGCAAAGCCCACCTCCAGAGTGATGTAATTCTTCAAACCAGGTCACACCTCTTAATAGTGTCACCCCCTTCGGAGGCCATTTGTTTTCAAACTACTGCACCCTGTCTCAGACAAAAACAAACAAGCACACCTACTATTAAGTGAATTAGCCTTAAACTGTCCTCCATGACCAATATCTCAGATTTATTTACTTATTTATATGTGGGTGAGGTTAATCTGGTTTGGGTTGGTGTAGCCCAAGGTGATCTGGAATTTGTTGTGTATCTGAAGATGACATTGAACTACCATTTCTCCTCACAGGTGCTGGGACCGGAAGTATGCACCACCGCGCCTGGTTTACGAGGTGCTCTGGATCTTACCCAGGGCTTCATGCATGCCAGGCAAGCACCGTATCAACTCAGCTGCATCCCCGGTCGGTTCAGTTATTTTTGTGACAGGATCTCCTCTGTACCCTGGGCAGCCTGGAACTCACTATCCTCTTAGCCTGCGGGGTGCCAGGTTTAAAGGCATGAGGCTCCATACTCATCCCCTAAGTTTATGCTAACCTATAGCTTTCCCGAATTATCTCTGTCTTGGGTTTTTCAATTCCACTCATTATGGGGAAACTGAGGCCACTCAGTTCCAAAGAGTTCTTGGTGGTGAAGAGTTCAGAAACCAGATAATTACTTATCCTTCCTCCCAGCTTGAGCATCTATAGTTCCGACACCTGCTACCCACGCAGATCAATGCAGACCCACTAGCCAGAGGGCTCAGCGTCACTGTATTCAAACGTGACCTAAATGAAATCCTAGTAGGAATACAGTGTGGAAAAGAATAAAAGCAGTCTATAAGTCTTAATCACTATACTTAACCACTCACATTTATTAGCAGTTGGTAGCAAAAGCATCTCCAGAAAGACCAGGCAAAAACAAAAGAAAGGAGAATCGGGGAGAAGGCTTTGCTGACGTGAAATGAACTGACATCAGGAAATGTATGCTGTAGAGCAGACCATGCCTGCTGACACGTCATCCTGGGGGAAGAAGATCTCCTCAGAGCTGACAAGCTCTCTCCTCAGAGAACAGGCGGTAGCATCTGCGCAGGGCTGGAGGCAGGCACCCACAGGATGGCTCCACACTTGTGGACTGTAGCACATTCTCAGAAGAGCTGTGAGTGTCCCGTCAGGAAGACTGGCCCCAAAGAGGCTGGAGTCTCAGCTAGGTTGTCAGGAAGTGGACACGCTGGTGCCCCCTTGGCACACATTTGGAGAAGTTGGTGGACAGCAACCGGGGCCACTGCAGGAAGGTTTGCCTAAACCAGTCACACAGCAAGGAGGCAGGCAAGAAGGAGACGGGCAGCCGCTCTGATGGGAAGTGGGTCCACCACAAAATGGCCGGCCAGCACATGAAGCAGATTTACTGTTGCTCTTGACACAACAGGGGGACTGGCAGGTAACCACTGGCTGACAGATAAAGGCGACTGAAGGTGCTGGTGGACAGGGATGTGGCTGGCAAGAGGACATACAACAAGTTTGACAGCAAGAACTGAGCATGCAAGTTAATGGCTGGCAGGAGAGAGGCATGCAGGGAGCTGACTGGCAGGACTCGAGAAGATAGCAGATAGGTTGATAATAAACTGACTTGCAGAGCTGACATTCACCTTTAATGGGGTGATGCGACCCTCCTTGGCAGCAGGTTGGTTGGCACGAACCAGCCTCACAACTAGCTGGTAGGCACGGGGTTTCAGCGCAGGGAGTTGCTTCAGAGCAGGGTGGCTGGCAGGATCCATCATCATAGTAGGCTGATGTGTCACAGGCTGTCTGGCATGACCCTGGTGTGCAGGCAAGTCTCCGGCCAGAGCTCTGCTGGCAGGGGCTGTTATCGCCGCACGACGTGTGACATCCAGCAGATTCCAAACAAGAGGGCTGGCATGGGGCAGCTGGAAGAGGAGTCCCACCCGTGTTGGGTGCACAGCAGGCCGTGGGTGAGCCTATGGGTTGGCAAACAAAACCCACACAGGAAGTCTCTGGAAAGCAGGTAGATGGACAAGAAACAGGTGCAGAGATAACTGGGGCACTGTTGGGTAGTTCGCAGTTTTCTTGATGTGTAACCAGTTGCCACGTCCTACTCTGGCAGGAGCTGGGCAGACGGATAGCATTTCTAATGCTGCCAGCAATGGAGCATGTGGAGATGATGGGCACAGATGAGACAGTCTCGGGATTTCCAGGAGAGTGACTGTCTGTCATGGTGTCGCAGCGAGCCTGGCTGGGAAGCTGCACGCTCAGTCTGAGTTTGTAAAAGCATCTTATCCCAAGGGGATTTTATAGTCCTTCCCTGGGGTGTTGGCACTGCCCACAGCATCTTTCCCTGTTATTATGTTTATTCATTTGCATATAAACATCGGATTGTGCTGCAGGAGATGGGGAAGATGCCCCACTTAAAAATAGAAAACATGCCTGCTGAGCTGGGAGTTTTCTTTGCCGAATTTGAATGCACAGATGCCACCATGGAATGAGCTGTCTCTTTTAAAGGTTGTTCCCCAGCCTCACCAAAGCAGGCTTTTCCTCACTACCCTCTCATCAGCAGGCTTCCTCCAAGCTGAAGCAGCTCTTCCTCCAGGATGTGGTCCTGTGCCATTAGGACCATGGGAAGCACTGATGATGATACTGAGGGAGAGATGTGATAGCAAAGATGGAGAGCAGACAGTGAGTCAGTAGACCCCAAGAATATTTCAATGTGCCCCCCTCTCTTTAGAATCTTAACTTTCAAATGGCTGCCAACAATTAAGAGCTGTAATAGCGTCCATTTTCTGTACACTTACCATATACAGTCGGCCCCTTGGCCGCATTTTCGTTTATCCTTAGCTAGTAAGTAGACTTGGCATCTCTATTTTAAAAGCAGCAAAGAAAACTCAGAGTTTAAATTATGATTAAAGCAAAATTCAAATCCAGAGTGAATATTCCCCAAAAAAACTCTCTGTTCAATTGGATCTCCCTGGGAGGTGCAGAGAAGTGGACTCATACTGTGGGGGCCTGGGGTGGGGGCAGTATTCACGCAGCAGGGCTGGCCCAAAAGCAGCTTGTGCAGGCCCTGTGACGGGGCCATCTCCCCACTGCAGTGTGATGCTGACTGAGCCAAATGAGTAGAATGTTTTTCTCTATTTAGTTATACACCCAAAATTAATCTTTTCATTTGGAAATTTAAAATATAAACATTTAGTCAAACATGGCAGACTACCCCTATAATTCCGATATTTGGGAAGCTGAAGCAGAAGGATTGCTGTGAGTTCAAGCCCAGTATGGATTGCATAGTGAGTTCCATGTCAGTCTGAATTAGTGTATGAGACACTTCTTAACTACTTCTGGGGAAGAAAAATAAACCTTCAAATATTTCATGAAGGAGTATTAACTCATAAGATGGAGGTCAACAACAGAAATACCAGGTCATCTCCATAAGGCCTTTTAAAGGTCAAGCAATCTCTTCCAAGAAGAATTTGTGATGCTCTCTCTAGACCTGTCTCTTTTCCTCTAGACTCAACTGGGTACCGCACCACCAACTGATTCCAGCATCCCGCAAAGCGCACCCCCTGGCCTGGTTCCTGCTGGAGGCGGGTGATGGAATGCAAAGATGACAGTGTGGAATGGCAGGCAGGACTAGTCTTGACTTCTGGCTTTGCAGCTCAATCTGTGGAACAGGTTCACTCATTACCCACATCTTCAAAGTATCGAGACATCATTAACTACCTTGACGGCTCTTAGGTTAGCTCAGCCACATCAGAAACAGTTGGAACTGCTGAAGATTCTGGAGAGAGCTTGGCAAAGGAGCAGCTGTGAAATCATGTCTTATTGAGATCCCCTCTTTACACTCTGTTTTAAAAGACGAGAAACTCCTAATGAGAGTCATTGTCTGGAAGACATTCACCCTTGTCATTTAAGAGCCCTTCTCCATCACTGTCTTTCCCCATCGCAGCAAGGATGGTTCCTGGCACCTTCCTTGGCATGTTTCTCACATTGTCATCTTTAAAACTGCAGGCATCGTGCAGCCCTATAATTCTCATGCTTGGGAAGCTGAGGAATATGTTTTATTCTGGAATGTGTTTACCCCAAACTTCTTCATCCTCCCAAGAGAAATGCATTTAGTCTCACCAAATAAGTCAACCAACTAGAAAATGTAAAAATATTGGAAAAACAACATGAATTTCAACTTGAAAATGAAATTCTGTGCAGAAACACACCAATTGTACTGATAGAAAATGGAGCTTTCATCTATTTTTCCTCTCAGTGATTCTGCTTTTCTTTCCTTTCCTTTAAAAAAAAATACCCCAATTGAGAAATTTTTATTTTCAATCAACTTAATGTGATTGAAGACATCTACAATGCCATTCAAAGACATTTCATGACTACATCAAGAAATACAATGAGGGGGCTAGAGAGAAGACTCTGTGCTTAGGAGTGCTGGCTACACAACCATAAGGACCAGAGTTCAGATGCCACATTAAAAGTTAGACATGGCTATGGGTGCCCCAACCTGGTTAGAGTCTGAGACAGAAGAATTGCTAGTATTTGTTGGTTGCCAGCCCCGCTTCGGTGAGAGTCCTTGTGTCAAGAACGTAAGTCAGAGAGTGATGGAGTAGGACAAGTGAAGTCCTCTCCTGCCCGCAGAGCACACTCACACTGTTGTAGGAGCTGCGGGCTGCGTTCCTGCCTCCCCTGCTCCTGGCCGCCTGGCTAGCTTATGCCCCGAAATAACAACACACAAAGTATATTCTTTTAAACACTGCTTGGCCCATTATATCTAGCCTCTTCTCGGCTAACTCTCGCACCTGGACTAGCCCATTTCTAATAATGTGTGTAGCACTCCAAGGTGCGCTTACCAGGAAGATTCTAGCCTACGTCCATCCTGGGTCGGAGCTTCATCGCGTGTGCCCCCCGAGAGCTGAGCTATGGCGTCTGTCTGAGGTGTCTTACCTCACTTCCTCTTCCTCCCAGCATTCTGTTCTGTTTACTCCTCCCATCTATGTTTTAACCTATGAGGCCAAGCGGTTTCTTTATTACTTAACCAATGACCTTCCTCCATCATCACACCTGCACACACACCCAACACCTGCACACACACAGGCATGTAAACTATTCATAATCTCTGTCTTTCTCTCTTTCTGTCTCTCAATCTCATATAGTGATCAATTATAATTTTTAAAAAAACAGACTTTGGACTCAACATTAAGTTTAAATAATTTATGTTCCTTACTAGCTGTAACTACCCTGAATGAATATATATAGATATTCATATGTGTGTGTATTTATATGTGTATGTATATCCGTATATATGTGTGTGTGTATATATGTATGTATATGGATGGATTGTTTTATACTTTAGAAACACATATGATCATCTAGGGGTTATTTAAATCAATTAGCATCATTATTAGGGGTCATCAGTGTTATTGCATATAGCTATCTTCCATTTATTTTCACTGAAGCATAATAGTTCATTGTGTTGATTAAACCACATTTAATTTGTCTCTTCATTAGCACTTGGATTGTTCAGCCTTCAGATGTTTCATCATATACATAGAGGAGAAACAGGGCAGGGAGAAATCTCACCTTGGAGATTAATGGTGAAGTACATGAAACACTAAGTCTTGTGCCTAGCACAGAGAATGAAAACCCTGCTCTTCTGACTTTGGAAGGAAAAAGATTAAATCCTAATGTCCTGTTATGACAATAACTCTACCACTCATGTGCAGAAAAGTCTTGCTATTGACTTTCTCCCTCTGACATCATCTAATCTACCAATTTTCCAATGGCTGATTCCATGACTCTCTGGGGATGTCTGGCAACATCTGGATAGTAAAGGACCAGAAATCATGCTTAATGATATCCAAGACTCCTCAGCAAATGACTATCTCACCCAAATGCCAAGAGTGACAAAGCTAAGAAACCCTGGTCTGTCCTCCTCCTATGCCTATGATTGTTCAAGTTAGACCTAGAGAACAGGAGACCATGCTCCATTCTGTGTGCAAAGGATGTAACTGCTTTGAAGGGACTCTGTGCCTAAAGATGTGGGAAGTGACATTTAAATAACAAGTGTCACTGAGGCAGCAAACTACACAGGAGAAAGACTGAGCTAGTGACCTAGGCCAGAGCAGGCCTGAGGCAGTGAACTCCACAAGAGCAGGTACAGGGGAGCAACTGTTGAGCAAGTGGTCCAGAAACAGAGACCTCTGCTGGTCTGGGAATGAATCTGGGACTTCTGAGTGAGTGGACCTGAGTCAGGACCCCTGCAAGTCCAAGCATGAGTCTGGGACCTCTGAGTAACTAGACCTGAAACAGGACCTCTGCCTGTCTGGGCATTAGTCTGGGACTTCTAAGGGAGTAAGCAGAAACCAGAGACCTCTGCGTGTCCAGGCATGAGTCTGGGACCTCTGAGGGAGTAGGCCTGAGCCAGGTCCTCTGTGGATCAGGGAGCACCCAAGTCGGGCACCTCTCAAGGAATATATCAGAGTCAGAGACCTTTGCAGGACCAGCCCCAAGCCAGGGACCTGTGCAACAGCAGGAGCAGATCCAGACCAGGGACATTTACCCAAACAGGTCTGAGCTGGTATCCTAGGTCAGAGCAGGCCTGAGACAGCAAACTCCCCAGGAGTGCTGAGCGATCTCCAGGAACACAGAGTGACTAACAGGGTAACTGGAACTGTGGTACTGTTCCACCATGAGGAACAACCATCTGAGCCTCGGATCCACTGGCACCTGGAAGATTAATCACCAGAGTCACAGACAGCCCCAACTATACCAATTAGAGGAAAAGATGAGTAGACAAGGTAAGAACACAGGCAAAACCACAAAGAGCAATGTGACACCAGTAAAATGAAGTGATCCTATAACAGCAAGACTTGAACAATCAAATATAGATCAAGCAAAAGAAAATAACCGAAAAAAAAATAACTTCAGGAGAATGATTGAGGCTCTTAAAGAGTAAATGAGAAATTCCCTCAAAGAAATGGAGAAAAAGACAAAAAAGTTGGATGACATCAACAAATCTCTTAAGGAAAACCAAGAAAAAGCAATCAAACATATGAAAAAAACTATTCAAGACTTGAAAACTGAAATAGAGACAATAAAGAAAACAAAGCCGAGGGAATTATAGAAACAGAAATTATGAGAAAACAACCAGGAACCACAAATGTAAGCTTAAACAGCAGAATACAAGAGATGGAAGAGAGAATCTCAAGTGCTTAAGATACGATAAGGGAAATATAAGCTCATCAGTCAAAGAAAACATTAAATATAATAAAAGTTTAACACAAAATATCCAGGAAATATGAGACACCATAAAAAGACAAAACCTAAGAAGAATGGGTATAGAAAAATGAGAGGAGCACAGAAAATATATTTAACAAAATCATAGAAGAAAACATTCCCAACCTAAAAAAAGATATGCCTATGAAGATACAAAAAAAACATACAGAACACAAAATAGATTGGATCAAAAAACAAAGTCCCTTCACAAAATAATAATCAGAACACTAAACATACAGAATAAAGAATGAATATTGAGAGCTGCAAAAGAAAAGGCTAAGTAACGTATAAAGGCAGACCTATCAGAATTACACTTGACTTCTAAATGGAGACAATGAAAGTCAGAAAGTCCTGGTCAAAGGTTATGCAGATATTAAGAGACTGCAGATGCCCAGCCCAGACAACTATACCCAGCAAAACTTTCAATCACCATAGAAGGACAAAACAAGATATTCCTTGACAGAAGCAGATTTAACCAGTACCTAGTCACAAACCCAGCCCTACATAAAGTACTAGAAGAAAAACTCCAACCCAAGGAAGTAGTTACATCAACAAAAACACAGACAATTGATGATATCACAGCAGCAAATCCCAAAGAAGGGAAAAAACACACAAATAAACATCACCAACAAGAAAAACTAAATTAACCAGAAATAGCAATCACTAGTCATTAATATCCCTTAATGTAAATGGACTCAACTCACCTATAAAAAGAAACAGGCTAACAGATTGGATATGAAAACAGATTTCATCCTTCTGCTGCATACAAGAAGCATACCTCAACCTCAAAGACAATCATCACCTTAGAGTAAAAGGGTTGGGAAAAAATTTCCAATCAAATGGGCCTAAGAAATAGAATTCAAACTGAAATCAATCAAAAGAGACAAAGAAGGACAATTCATATTAGTCACAGGAAAAATCCATCAAGAGTAAATCTCAATACTGAACATCTATAAACTAAATACAATGACACCCTCATATGTAAAAAAAAATACTTCTAAAGCTTAAATCATACATTAAACAGCACACACTAATAGTGGGAGACTTCAACACCCCATTCTCACCACTGGACAAGTCAGTCAGACAAAAAATTAACAGAGAAATAATGGGACTAACAGATATTATGACTCAAATGGGCTTAACAGACATCTACAAAATATTCCATCCAAACATAAAATAATATACCTTCTTTTCAGCACCTCATGGAGCCTTCTCAAAAATTGACCACATACTCGGTAACAAAACAAACCTCAACAGATACAAAAATAAAAAAGAATAACCCCATGTATCTTATCAGATCACCATGGCTTAAAACTAGAATTCAACAGCAACACTAATTCCAGAAAGCCCTCAAATACAATGAAATTAAACAATGCTCACCTGAAGCATCAATGGGTCAAGAAAGAAATAAAAGGAGAAATTAAGGACTTACTAAAATTCAATTAAAATGATCACACAACATAACCAAATTTATGGGGCACAATGAAAGCAGCATTAAGAGAAAGGTTAATAGCACTAAATGCTTACATAAAGAAACTGGTAAAATCCCACATTAGTGAATTAACAAAATATTTGAAAACTTTAGAGCAAAAAGAAGCAAACTCACCCAAGAGATCTAGAAGGCAGAAAATAATCAAATTGAGAACTGAAATAAACAAATAGAAACAAAGAAAACAATACAAAGAATCAATGACACAAAGAGATGATTCCTCAAGAAAATCAACAAAATAGACAAAACTTTATCCAAACTAACCAAAAGGCAGAGAGAGAATATCCAAGTTAACAAAATCAGAAATGAAAAGGGAGACATAACAACAGACATGGAGGAAATCAGAGAATCATTAAGTCAAATTTTGAAAACTGTACACCACAAAATTGGAAAGCTTGAAGAAAATGGACAACTTCCTGGATAAATATCACTTACCAAAATTAAATCAAGACCAGATAAGCAAATTAAACAGACCCATAACTGCTAAAGAAAGAGAACCAGTCATCAAAAGTCTCCCAACCAAAAAAAAAAAAAATTCCAGAGCCAGATGCTTTCAGCTCAAAATTCTACAAGATTTTCAAAGAAGAATACCAATACTCCTCAAATTGTTTCACACAATAGAAACAGAAGGAACAGTACGTGCAGTATGGATAAATCCTGGTGCCACTGCCAGTGGCCCTCAGTCTGCCCCAGCCATGCAACTGTCAACCATATTCAGAGGGACTAATTTGGTCCTATGCTTATTCCTGCCCAGTCTGGTTGGAGTTGGTAAGCTCCCATTAGAACCTGGAAACCTAGATGCCCCTCAAATGAAGAATGGATAAAGAAAATGAGGCACATTTACACATTGGCGTACTACTCAGCAGGAAAAAAAATGACATCTTGAATTTTGCATGCAAATGGATGGAATTAGAAAATACTATCCTGAGTGAGATAACCCAGACCCAAAAAGATGAATATAGTTTGTACTCACTCATAAATGGATACTAGCTATAAACAAAGGGCATTGAGCCTATGGTTCATGATCCTAGAGAAGCTAAGTAATAAGGTGAACTCAACGAAAAACATAGACCCACCTGGAAATTAGAAACAGACAAGATTGCCTGACAAAATTGGCAGCATGGGGGTAGTGGGAGAAGAGAGCGTGAAAGGGCAAGAGGAGGGGAGAAGGGTAGGGTTGAGGAGAACTTGAGGGAATGGGATAGTCTTATCCTGTTTTTATTGTGTATCTGTAATCATTTTCTGACAAGGAGCATCTTTTTTATAAAAGCTAAGTGGGTATGGCTAGGACCAGCTCCACAGTCGTGTCTATTGGCTCTGCCCTGTCCAACATGGCAGAGATATGTTCACTGCCTCTGTGGGCCATGCTCCCCACCCCAGCTCCAAGGATGTAGTAGGTCTTTGTCACTACTAGGCAACTTGCAGCACTCTGCTCACAAACCCCATTTAAATGCTCTATAACACGACCTCCTGAAATAGCCAGAGAAGTCCCTGCTGCCAGTACAAACCACGAAGTGTACTCTTAAAGGAGCTGCACCTCTGCTTGCCCCCAGCAAACAGCCTATTTGAAAAAGAAAAAACTCTATTCTTTTGTGTCTAGTATTCCTTTTTAAACTCTCTCAGTTTTTATGTGGATATAGTTGTCCCACGTTGGCACGCCATTTGTAGGTGGAGACTGCTCTATTGTTCCTGACTGCCAAGACCCAAATAATCACATAGAAACTATATTAATTACAACACTGTTTGATTAATAGTTCAGGCTATTTTCCTAGCTAGCTCTTATATCTTAAATTAACCCATTTCTATTAATCTGTGTATTGCCACGAGGTTATGTCTTACCTAAGGTTCTGACTGACATTTTGCGGCATCTCCTTGACTCCTCTCTCTCTCTCTCTCTCTCTCTCTCTCTCTCTCTCTCTCTCTCTCTCTCTCTCTCTCTCCTGATTTCCTGCCTGGTTTTACTCTGCTAAGTTACTGGCCAAAACAGCTTTATTCATTAACCACTAAAAGCATAACATATACAGAAGGACATCCCACATCAAGGAAGGAATGAAGGAAGGAAAGAAGGGGAAAAAAGGGAGGAAGGAAGAGAAAAAAGGAAGGGAGGGATAGAGAAAGAAGGTAAGAAGGAAGACTAGAAAGAAAGGAGAGAACAGAAGACACCTTAAAGAGAATGAGGAGAGAGGGGAAATTAAGGAAGAGAAATTGGGAATAATGGAAGGGAGGATGGAAAGTAAAGAAGGAAGAAGAAGAAAAGGGGGGAGGAAAGAAAGAAAGAAAGAGGGGAGTGGAGAAAGCAAGGAATTAAAGAAAGAAGCTAGTAAACAATAGATGCTTTGAGAGGGAAGGAGAAAATAAAGAAGGAAAGGATGGGGAAAAGAAGAAAAAGTTGAAGGAAAAGAAAAACAAGAGCAGTCTTAAAGGGAGGGGAGTAGAGAGGAAAAGGAAGAGGTTGGAGAGATGGAGGAAAGGAAGGGAAGGAGGAAGGGTGGAAAGAAGGAAGAAGAGGAAGAGATGGGAGAAACGATGCATGGAAGGAGTAATGAATGGAGGAAAGGAGAGAATAGATGGACTGTGAGGTAATGAACTGATGGGTGGTTGGATGGATGGATGGATGGATGGATGGATGGATGGATGGATGGATGGATGGACGGATGGTAAAAGAGATTTATGGAAGAAGGAGGGAGGGTGGGATAGATGACTAGATGGATGGATAAGGGATAAATGCATGGAGGCATGGATTAATGAATAGAAGGAAGGGGAGGGAGAGAGGGATGGCAGGCAGGAAGGATGGACAGAAGAAAGGCTGGGGAGAGCATCTCTCCAAGATGCAGCATGACTCTGATAAGACTGTCACATTAAAAAAAGAGAGAGAAATAACAATGTGGTACTTCAACTTAGCTTCTTTTATTGCATGATTAAGTATATCTTGCTGGAGATGCCCCCATGGAACACAGCACATGAGGACAAAAAGCATCTTGAGTTGGAAAGAGCCCAGTGATTTGGCAAAGCAGCTCTCCTCAGTGTAATCACAACAGAAAACAAGACCATTCCTTTCTCTGTGCAGGAGGCCTTCATTGGAACCACTAGGAGGCTGGCACTTCTGATAAGTTCTCTGAAGCATAAGCGAGTAGTGGGTGGCAGTGCAGAAAAAAAAAAATTCTAGCTAAGTCATAATGAGCTGTGCACATGGCTTTCCCGGTTTCTCTATGACTTGTGGCCGTTGCTTTGTAGGAATCGGTGAGCTGAGGCTAGCTCAGCGGTCAGCAGGCTTGTTGGCAGCAGACTGGGGGGCTGCAGCCTCACGGGTGATCGGGCTGGCAGGTTTAGTATCAGAGGGTTGGCAGGGAGTCTCATCTGCCACTTCCGTCTTGCAAGGTGTTGAGTCAGCACAGTCGGTTTGGTTGGAAGTCGACTTATCGCACTCACGCTTAGAGTTGTCAGAATCGGTGCAAGGCTGGCGGGAGCAGACAGGGCGGTAAGAGTAAGAAGTCAGGCAGCTGGGGCGGCGCAGGATGGAATAGCAGGAGCGGTAGCAGGCAGGGCGGTAAGTGATGGAGGTCACATATGGCTGCCTGAAGGTGATGGGTCCAGAACAGATGGGGCGGCAGATGGGGCGACAGGAAACTGGACTGCAAGGAGGCTTGCAGGAACTGGGTATGTAGTAAGTTCGCGGGGGGCAAGCTGGTTGGCAGATGGCAGATGCAGAAGACCCCGGACGGCAGGAGAGCGGTTGGCAGGAGGTAGATGGGCAGGAAGAGGGCTCACAGCTGACAGAACGGCAGCGTTTGACTATGTAGCAGGAAGGTTGACATGAGCTAGGCACACACACCGATGGTAGGCAAGGACTAGGCTCAGAGCAGACAGGTTGGCAAATACTGGAGACACAGCATGAGGAATCTTGGCAGCTGCTAGAGCCACACGGTGGCTCACAAGGGCTCTGAACACAGCAGACAGGACGGAGACAAACAGGCTCACACATGAGAGCCATACAGGCAGCTGGCTGACAAGCACTAGACTCTGAGCAAGGTGGCTCACAGGGACTGGAGTCAGAGCAGACTGGCTGGCAGCTACTGGCTGCAGAGCAGACGGACGGACAGCAGCTAGGTGTCGGGCACACCGGCTGGCAGCAAGCAGGTTCACAAACCACAGGCTCACAAACCACAGGCTCACAGACCATCGGTTGACAGGAAGCAGGCACAGAACAGAGAGCTGAGCAACAGCTAGGCTCACAGATCACTGGCTGGCAGGATGCGGGCAAGCAGAGAACTGGCTGGCAGGGTGTAGTCTCACAACACACAGGCTGGCAGCTGCTCACGGAGCAAGAAGGCTGGCACATGGTGATCTCACAGCACACAGGTTGAGCACAGGCACTCATAGAGCAGGAAGGCTCACAGATGGTGGCTTCGCAGCACACAGGTTGACAGCAACTGCCCGCAGAGCAAGAAGGCTCACAAACAGTGGCCTCGCAGCACACAGGTTGGGCACAACTGCCCGCAGAGCAAGAAGGTTCACAGATGGTGGCCTCGCAGCACATCGGCTGGCAGCTCACAGAACACGAAGGCTGGCAGCATTGTGAGCCACAGCCAGATGACCCACAGCTGTCCTCACAAGTCACCAGCTGCCATGTCTGGCTCCGGCAGGAGCTGGGTAGGCAGATGGGTCCTCCACAGCTCACTTCAGTAGAGCAGAGAGAGACGGCTGGAAGGGAGGGGCATTTCCTAGAACAGCAGCAGCCAGACATGGTGGAGGTACCTCTGCTTCTAGTGAGTGCTGGGAGGTAGCTGCCTGATTGTGACATCTCTCCGAGGCCCTCCCTTATATAGTCCCTCAGTGATGCGTGTTGTTTGGGGGCCCGTGCATCTTTTCCTCATTGTTGTTTGGCTCCTGTGTCCGGAGGAACATCTTATTATGCCAACATTTGTTGACTTAGAAGTTGTTTGTCTGCCCATAAAGAAGATGTTTATTTACTGACTTGCTAAATATGGGATCCTAGAAGCTACAGGTAGTCTTGGGATGAGCATCATCCCCTCCACAATGGATGGGCTCTACATCCTAGCATCATGAAGAAGGAAAGAAGAGAGGAGCTTATAATTTAGCTGCCTCCGGCCCTTCCACTTCTACCCCTGGGTTAGGCTCAGATGTCTACAAAAGTGTGATCACCTACCCTGTAACAGGCAGACGAGCCGGGAGCAGACTTGCCACACCACCATGGCAGGCTCCACAGAGGCACATAGGGAGGTAGGAAACAAACGTGAGGGGCTCAGTCATGGGTGGGACATGCAGACCAAACTGTCAGTGGCCACAGTAAACGGCCTTCCTTTAGTCTCAAGTTATTCTCTACAGTTACAGATGGAGAATGGGGGCAGAGGAAAAGAAAAGTTGTCACTTGTTGAAGGTTGCTCCCGTTCCCTCCCCATGTAGGCATTCAGCAAACTGAGCTCCTTTTCAATCTTTCTTCCCCTGCCCCTGAAACAAGATTTGCTTGTGTAGCCCTGGCTGTCCTGAAACTAGATCTGGAGATCAGGCTGACCTCAAACTCACAGAGATCCACCTGCCTCTGCCTCCTGAGTGCAGGGATCAACAGCGTGTGCCATCATCACCCAGCTCAAACTTCTTTGGGGAAAACAGTATTGAATTTATTTATTGTGCATGTGTGTGTAAGCATGTGGAAGTAAGAGAACAATCCAAGAGTCAATCCTCTCCATCTACCATGTGAATTCTATTTCAACACTTGGTGACAAATACCTTTACCTGTTGAGCCGTCTCACTGACCCCCAAATCTCAGCTTTGTTAGCAGACACCACCAATGCCATATATAATAGATTCAACCTGTGCTGCCATCTTCCACCCTCTCCTGTAGCAGCCCCACCCAAGAACATCTGTCGCATCTGTCCACAGAAAGCACTTGACACAGTTTCTCTACTTCTCCATCTTTTCTTTCCATGCGTATATCAAGCATTCAATGGATCTCCAGAGTATCCTTGGTGCAGAGGCTGGCCCAGTGGTTGTGCCCATTCCTGGTGTGTGGCAGGCACCATGGGATGGTGGTACTTTGTACCTAGCTATTCCAGGTTCTACACAGGAAAGACCCTATTTTCAGATTTTGAGAGCTCCTAGAAGAAAGATACTGGGACCAGTAAGAAGGCTTAGTAGGTAAAGGTGACTGTTACAAAGGCTTACAACTGTGTTTGGTCCTGGGGACTCACATGGTGGAAGAAGAGAACCAACTCCCAAAAATTGTCCTCTGACTCCCACACATATTCCGTGTCCCAGGCATAACCCCCCCCAACCGATGCACAAAATAAAGACGTATAAAAATAATCTTTTCTTAACATTTATTTTCATTTATTTTATGATGAGTTTATTCCTGTATCGTAACTTTTATTTCTTCGGTTTCTTCTGGGATCCTTTTCTTCTGTGCACCCTCCTCTTCTGGCCTTGGAGCAATTTGTTCCTTTTCAATGAAGATCATCTTAATGTGGCAGAGGCAGCTCATGTATGGGCTAATCGGGCCACAAGTTCGTAAGCACATCTTGGGTGCTTTGTTCATTGGATGTGTTCATGACTAGAGAATCTGCCTCCAAGCCCTTCAGCTCAGCAATGCTCTCTGCATTTCTAATCATGTGCAGCAAGAAGTCAGCACTCTCCTTTTGGTCACCAACCCGGTGTCCAGCTCCACTGTTTGGCCTGGGCGCCCCTGCTAGCTCCACCACAGTGCCTCTTCAAAGTGACATCTCTCCAATACTTGGTGGCATTTCCGACATGCACACCTTTGATGGTCCAGGCTGTTTCATGGGTGTTCTTAAAGGGAATGGAAATATATGAACCGTTTGATTTGCATGATTTTTCTCGGTCGAGAAAGTGGCCAGCCATCTTCACAGGTCACCTCAGGTCACTTCCAGGAAGAGCAAATACCAATTTATTTCAAGAGTGACACAAAAAGAAATTTTCGTCATGAGATATGGGTTAAAAAGAGACATTTACACACCCATGAGCATTTGTGGTATCTTGTGAGGAGCACTGTCCCAAAGGGATATGCAAGAAGCTTTGGGGAATACTGGGGGGAATCTTCAAATGGGTTTTAGGAAGTTAGGAAAGCTTTCTCAAGTAATAAAATGGCCAGATAGAATCCTCAACGGATGCAAAAAAAAAAAAAAAAAAAGGCAGTTTGTGGAAACCAAAGACACAAGATCAGGTTACATTCAGGAAATCGCCTGATAATACAGTTTGGAACAGTCGGGATGAAGAGCACAGGAAACAGGAAGAGGCAGTGATGGGACCACCGCGGTTACCTTAGCACCAAGCTATAGAAGACCTTGAGTAAGAAATTGGATTTAATCAAATGGTACTTGAGAGTTTAAACAAGGAAGTGAGGGGTTTGTTATTTAGGCTCTGCCTATGGAGATGGGGGAAAGAGGACAAGTTCACAAGCAGAGAGACTATAAGGAGATGGACAATTACCCAAAAGCCTCCTGGTGACAACCTGGACCTGACAGCTCTTTCTACTAGACCAGTAGGAGAGGTTTAAAGGCAGCAGAATCTAGATGTGGCCATAGTTGAAACTAGAAGGGGTCATCATCCTTTGAGACATGACTTTTGAGCCTTGTAGAGGGAGAGGTGGAGAGCTCATCAACTCCCTGCCATTCACAGCTCTTCTCCATCTGCTTCCCTTCCTCAGGTTAGCGAGTGATGGATAATAACTCAAAAAAAAAGAAAGAAAAGAAAAAAGAAAAACTCTCTGATGAGAACAACAGGGAGGCCACTGTCCTTTATACTGGGGTATTATCTCCTCAGTCTCTCCCCTGGTGAGTGAAGTAGCAGCTCTTCTAACTATGCAGCCCCATTCTTCCTCGACTCATCTTTAAAGCACTGTTCATCCTTCGGCATCATCCAGGTGCCGTAAGGGCAAGGCCTTTGTCTGTTCAGTGCCGCATGCCTGGCACCCAGAGTCAAGACGGATGCATACGCAGTGTGCAATTACTATTTATTGAATGAACAAATGAGAACCTCTGTGTCTAGCTAAGGAGGGTAACCCTTGCTGGTACCTCAAAGAAATCACTACCTCTGCTCATGCATCCAGATGGCATGGCCATGAGCAATGGAGTGATCAGTCGCTCTGAATCACAGCGACTCGGTACAAAGCCATCGTTCTTTTGGTGGGTTTGTCCCATTGTCCCATCCTTGGCAGGATGCCCCTTCTGCAGCTGTGAGTTTGTACTGGGGACTGAAGAGTTCGTTTTTAAGAGGCCAGTTATACATAAAAAGTAACTGGAAAAACAGAGTCTGAAGTGGGAACAGGGCAAAGTCAAATCTCACATCCTCTAAATGGAAGGTATACTGCTCCCAATGCTTTTTATAATAAAACCCCAAACTGAAAGCACAATTGGATATATATATTGGTTGAAAGTAAAAAGGTCAAGTGTTAGCAAGGGCATGGAGCAACTGGAACTCTCAGACATGGCTAGTAGGAATACAAAATGATACCGCCACTTTGCAACAATTTGATATTTTCTTACGTGTTTAAAAATTCAATTGCCATTTCCCCAAAAGTATGGTTGCTGGGTATTTTCCCGAAATAAATGAAAACATATGTTTATATGAAAACTTGTACATGTGTGCACCTGAAATCTTTATTTACAACAACCAAAAATCATAAATGACCCAAGTGTCTTTCAACTAATGGATGAATTTCTAATATTGTCTTTCCTTACAATAAAATGCTATTCAATTAATTTTTTAATGAGACAGAAAAAAATTAAAGGCAACCCAGTAGACGCAGCACCCCCCATTTGTGCTTGTGAATATGCTTAAGAGGAGGTTCCTAAGACACTTGTCAGGAAGGAAACCTGAGCCGTCAGCAGGCCCCTTCTCCTCTCTGTGCTCATATATATATTCATATATATGGATTTTGGTGCAAGAATTGTGATGTACACCTTTAATCCCAGTACTAAGAAGAGAGAAACAGGCAAACCTGAGATCAAGGCCAGCCTGACCTACATAGGGAGTTCCAGGCCAGGTAGGGCCACCTAGTGAGACCCTGTCATTCCTTTCTTTCCTTTGCAAAAGTAAAAATAAATACCGTTCTCTCAGTGCAAGAGTGGATTTTATTGTAATCCGTGTGTTACTTAAAATCGCTCTAAACAAGGGGTTGAATCCACTGCCATTTGAGTTTTAATTTCCCAGCTAGGCTTGTGCAGTACATGCACCCTTCCCTTCCTCTGAGTAGAGTAACTGCAGCTGGGCCCAGGACAGAAAAATAAAATAAAACAAAACAAAATAAATAAAACCTTGCCCCCTAGGAGGAAGCCAAGACCAGAACATGAGGCTGAGGAGAATCTGAAGTGCACAAACATCCTCACTACACAGTCACATGGTCCGGCCGCACAAATCCCTGACATTCACAACCAACCTGGGACGGGTTTATAATGCCAGCTACATGGAAGGCTGAGGTAGGAGAATTACAAGTTTAAGGACAGCCAGGACAACTTAGTGAGACCCTGTTTCACAATAAAAAAAAATGAAAGGGGGGTCTGGGGATGCAGCCCAGTCGTCGAGGTTTTGCCTAGCTTGAAAATGAAGCGCTAACTTCAATCTCTAACATTGAAAAAAGGTAAATTAATTAAAATAAAAAACACCAAGATTCTTTTACCAAAACCTCCTCCTCTGACTTTGCCTCAAGATTCAGGCCAAGCCAGAAATCCCCCAAAAATCATTCTAGAACCACAATACAGAAAGTAAGCATGCATCCTGAGCGGGATTAAATACAGTGAAATCAGCATTTACCTTGCTGCTTTTAGAAACATGGCCTTTGGGCATTCCAGAATCTAGAGCTGATGGGTACCGCAGCTAATGGTGACTCCCAAGTATTGGTTAAAAACTCCCTAAATGATTCTCATACTGTATGCAGGGGCTTCTGTCTACAGTCTACCCAAACCTCCACCTTCCATGTAGATAATCACCTGTGTTTGTGTTAAAAAGCACAGGTCCCCAGGCCACACCCCTACAGCATCCCTTATGTCAGAGAGGGCTCCCAGAATCTACAGTTCTAACCAGCCTCCCAGGACTGGTGTAGGAGATCAGCAAATGATACTGTGCTGTGTACAAACTGTACTGTGGGGTCTCTAGGTGGATGTCGGAGTAAATCTTCCTGGGGGGCCCTTGGAGGTTTGAAGGAAGAGCCAGGAAGACTGATAGGGTAGCCAGCATGCTTGAATTTATTAAAAGGTTGACAAAGTTTCAGAGGAGAAGAACGCTGGGGTGGGGACCAACAGGCCCAAAGAGTAAGAGAATGTCTCATAGCTGCAAGGCATTTGACTTCATGCAAACATTGAACCTGGTGACCATCACCTCTTTGGAACTCAGCTTTAATTTTCTGCCAGGAAATGGCTCTTTGGTCCTGTGTGCCTTACACACCAGGACAAGCTCTCCTCTCAGAAAGAGCATGAGAGGCAGGTCTTGGAGGTATGAAGGAGTCGGGAAATGAGGAGGTCTCCATCTGAATAGGCCGAGGCTGTCCCCAACACTGCCTCAGGTATAGAGGGGAGGGTCTTCATTTCGTTTCACAAACAGGTGTGGGCTGACAGCACACTGGACCACAGCATCCGGAGCCACAGCAGCCCGAGCCACAGCAGCTGCCTCCGCATCCCCCGCAGCCTCCACAACCTCCGCAGCCTCCGCAGCCCCCACAGCCAGATCCACAGCAGCTAGACCCACAGCAGCCAGATCCGCAGCCGGAGCCTCCACAGCCAGAGCCTCCACAGCCAGAGCCTCCACAGCCACAGCAGGAGCCGCAGCAGCCACAGCAGCCACAGCAGCCCTGCTGGCAGCAACACTCCTCACAGCAGTCTTGTTCCTGGGAGCAGCAGTTGAAGCAGTCTCCCGGGCAGCACCCCATGGTCCCAGCCGGTCAGGTCGCAGGTCAGGAACGCGGCCGAGCTTCCCCTAGGTCTGACAGTGGCCAGCTGGACAGCAGCTTTTATATCTCCTCACCCAGGGGTGTTGGCACGGGAGACAGGATGTTTGCTTTGTTATTATTTATGCTGGTTTCCATAAGAACGTCTCATTAGCTGCCTGTTTATTTTCCAGACGTGAGTACCTCAACTCATAAAAAAGCACCACTCGACCCAACTGCTATTTGTCCAGAGGGTAAAAATACATCTGGGAAAAGACCTGTCATTAGCCAGGTTGGGGAGAGGAAGGAGAAGCTGGCCAAAGAATCTGCTCTGCCTCCTCTCCCGAATCTTCTCCGGTGGCAAAAAGGAGCCTCCTCTGACTGGCCATGCAGCCTGTTTCCATGGGTGCTGGCCCTAAAGAACTAGAAAACTAAGAATGTCTTTTGCCCACACGGAGGCTGCAGCTGAGGGCCTGATGCTGAGGCTCCTCCCCGGTAGAACGGCGTTCTCTCCCCAGCCATGTGAGAAAAGCAAATATTTGTGTCTGTGTGAGGTATGTGGCTGTGTGCTGCACGTTTGTTTAGGCTTGGTAGGTGAGCATCAATCACGAGTAATAACTGACTTGTGAAATGCAGATAGACTCGCCATAAAACTGCAAAAGGCTGGGGAGCCACATTCTCTTAGGGCTGCGATGAACTGAACATTTACACTTCTCTACACAGGCAGGAAGAGCTCGGGGCAGCACTGTTACCCCCAGCCCCAGGCTGTTCTGGAATAGAAGATGAAGATGAAGAAGGAAAGGAGGCAAGGAGAGAAAACCAAGGAATGGAGTGAGGAAAGATAATGAGGAGGGAGGGAAGGAGGAAGGGGAAGGGGGAAATGAGAAAGGGAAGAGGAAATGGAAGGAAGGAGAGAGGGAGGGAAGAAGGAGGAAGGGAAGGAGGAAGG
>NW_004949129.1:439422-443330 GCF_000317375.1 Microtus ochrogaster | reverse complement strand
GAGGAAATGGAAAGAAGGAGAGAGGGAGGGAAGAAGGAGGAGGAAGGGAAGGAGGAAGGGGAAGGGGGAAATGAGAAAGGGAAGAGGAAATGGAAGGAAGGAGAGAGGGAGGGAAGAAGAAGGGAGGGAAGGAGGAAAGAAGGGAGGGAGATAAAGAGGGAGGGAAGGAGAGGAAGAGAGGAGGGAGAAGAAGGGAGGGAAGGAAGAAGCAAGAGAGAAAGAAGAGGTGTGAGAATGACTAAGAGAAGAGAGAAAAGAAGAAGGAGGGAAGGAAGGAAGGAAAAGGAGAGAAGGAAGCAAAGGAAGAAAAATGGGAAGGGAGATGTGGAAATGAAATAAGGAGCGAGAATGAGAAAGAGAAAAAAGAGAAAGTAACCGAAGGGACGTGAGGGAGGAAGAAAAGGGGAGGAGAGGGGAAAGAGGAAGGAAGAAAAGGAGGAAGGGAGGGAGGAAAGAGGAGAGGAACAAAGAAAGGAAGAAGGGAATGGGAAAAGAGAAAGAAGAAAGGGAGGGAGCAAGGGAGGGGGGAAGGAGAGTCACTGAAAATCGAAACATTTCATTAAAATGGGAACATTGAAGGTCTGGAGAGACGGCTCAGCACTTAAGAATACTAGACTGAAAATCTCATGCTGTTATTGTTTCTAACTGTTGGATAATACTCCATTGTGCAAATGCATCGCATTTTCATTATCCACACCTCAGTCGATGGACATCTAGGCTGTTTCCAGGTTCTGGTTATTACAAATAAAGCTGCTATGAACATATGTCCTTGTAGTATAATTGAGCAAACTTTGGGTACATGCCCAAGAGTCTGGGTCTTGTGGTAGAATGATTCCTAGTTTTCTGAGGTATTGATATCCAAAGCAGCTGTACAAGTTTATGCTCCCACCTGCCTTTTTTTTCTTTGCTATTTTGGGGGCCCACTACCCAGCTCCCAAATAAATCACACACAGGCTTATTCTTTCTTATGAATGACCGACCAGTCTTAGCTTGGCTTGTTTCCAGACAACTTTTCTTAACTTAAATTATCCCATCTACCTTTTGCCTCTGAGCTTGTATCTTTTTCTAGTCTATATACCTTTCTTCTTACTCCATTGTGTAGCTGAATGACAGGGCTCTGGTTTCCTCCTCGCCTTCCTTTCTTGCTCCTTTTCCTCTTTTCTCAGATTTCTCCTCCTGTTTATTCCCTCTGCCTGTCAGCCCTACCTATCCTTTCTCCTGGCTGGCTATTGGCTGCTCAGCCCTTTATTAGACCAATCAGGTATTTTAGACAGGCAAAGTAACGCAGCTTCACAGAGTTAAACAAATGCAATATAAAAGAATGCACCACATCTTTGCATCATTAAAATAAATATTCCACAACACAAACAAATGTAACACATATTAAAATAACATTCCAGCCAAGCGATGGTGGCACATGCCTTTAATCCCAGCATTCTGGAGGCAGAGGCAGGCGGATCTCTGTGAGTTCAAGGCCAGCCTGGTCTACAAGAGCTAGTTCCAGGACAGGCTCCAAAGCCACAGAGAAACCCTGTCTAGAAAAAAAATAAATAAATAAATAAAATAAAATAACATTCCAAAAGACCCACCAGCAATGGAGGAATGCTGCCCTTGCTCCAGCAAGAGCTGTCACTTGTGGTTTTGATCTTAGCTATTCTAACAGGTGTAAGATGGAATCTCAGAGTCATTTTGATTTGCATTCCTCTGATGGCTAAGGATGTTGAACATTTCTTTAAACATTTCTCAGTCATTTGAGATTCCTCTGTTGAGGATTCTCTGTTTAGATCCGATCTTGAGTGAGGTAACTCAGACCCAGAAAGAAAACACAGCATGTCCTCACTCATGACTGGATATCAGCTGTAAAATAAAGGACAATTATGCTACAATCTACATACTCAGAGAGACTAGGTAACAAGGAGGGTTCAAGGGCAGGTGGTGCCCAATCTCCCTGGGAAGGGGAAATAGAAGCGATTTCGTGTGCGGACTGTGGGCAGATAGGGATGGGAACATGAGCAATCAGGTTGGGGGTGCAGAAGGGGAGAGTATTGAAAGAGACTCCTGGAAGATGAGGCATTCCAGGGTCAGGGAAACCTGGCACAAAGGAGTCTCCTGGGAATCTACAAGGATGACCCCAGACACTCAGTCTGAACTCGCCATCTCCTGTAACTAGACAAAACTTTCAGTGAAGGGAGTAGGAAACCAACCCAGCCACATAACCGTCAACCTACAGTCTGTCCTGCCTAAGGGGTGTGCTGGGATAAGGGTGGCCTTGAAATTGAGGGAGTGATCAACTAGTCTAGCCTAAAACCCACGCCAAGAAAATAAGACCACCCCTAACACTGCCTGAGGGATGTGGACCCACAGACTGAATGACCCAGAGACCTTAAATAGAACCAAACACGACTGGAGGGAAAAAAAATCAATGAAATGATTCCTAATAATATTCTACTACACTCATTGATTGATGCCTAGCCCATCTGTCATCAGTGAGGCTTCATCCAGGGAACAGATGCAGAAACCCACAGCCAAACGTTAGGCGGAGCTTGGAGAATACTGCGAAAGAGGGGGAGGAAGGATCTTAGGATCTAGTGGTGTCAAGGGCACCACAAGAAAACCCACAGAACCAACTAACCTGGGCTCATAGGGGTTCACAGAGACTGAATTGACAACCAGGGAGCCTGCATAGGACTGACCTATGCCCTCTGCATTTATGTGACAGTTGTGTAGCTTGGTCTTCTTGTGGAGCTCCTAACAATAGGAGCAGGACTTGTCGCTGACTTTTGCTGGCTTTAGGGACCCTATTCCTCATACTGGGTCACCTTGTCCAGCCTTAATACATGGGGAGATGCTTAGTCTTACTGCAACTTGATACGCCATGTTTTGTGTATATCCATGGGAGACTTGCCCTTTCCTGAACAGAAATGGAGGAGTAGGTTGTGAGGTGGGAAAGGGGAGGGATGGAAGGAGAAGAAAGAGGAAAAACTTCAGCTGGGATGTAAAATAGATAAATAAATCAGTAAGTAAATAAGTGACACTGGTTGTTGTGACAGAGAATCCAGCTTTAGTTCCCAGCACTCATATGGCAGCTCACAACCATCTGAAATTCCAGTTCCAGAGGATTCAATACCCTCTTCTGACCTCCGTGGGCACCTGATACATGAGCAGTGCACAGACATACATGCAGACCAAACACCCATATACATAAAATAAATACATCTATAAAAATAAAATAGCAATGTGAAATAAGTGGAAAGATCCAACACAGATATATATTTCGTGTGGTTATACAGCTTCTAGGTAACCAACTTCAGATAAAATCTTCCCTGGGGTCTTATGATTTCTCATAGTTTTCCTTACTGAATTAAACTCCTAACTTGATCGAATGCTTAGCTTCAAGGGGAAAAAAAGAGGAGATTATGAAGAACATCTTCCAGGATGTGGCTAGTTTGGGGCATCCCAGTGTAATATCAGGGAATCAAATGTTTTGAGAAGAGATGAGAATCCACAGATTAGACTCCAAGTACAGGTTCTGAAATGTGTGACCATTCCTGTCTCCACTAGGGATTATAATGGCAGCCCCGGAGCCAGGAGTCTCCACTCTCAGGAGAATAAGGGAATAGGGGTAGAGACAAGAATCTGGGCCAATGGGTCTGGAAAATCATGGGATAGTTTTTCTATTTCCATCCATTTGCATGCAAAATTCGAGAAGTCGTTGTTTTTTACCACTGAGTAGTACTCTAATATGTATACATTCCACACTTTCTTCATCCATTCTTCCATTGAAGGACATCTAGGTTGTTTCCAGGTTCTGGATATTACAAATAATGCTGCTATGAACATAGTTGAACAAATGCCCTTGTCATATGATCGGGCATCTCTTGGGTATATTCCCAAGAGTGACATTGCTG
>NW_004949129.1:429248-437757 GCF_000317375.1 Microtus ochrogaster | reverse complement strand
ATAAAAAAGATAAATAAATAAATAAATAAATAAATAAATAAATAAATAAATAAATAAATAAATAGATAGATTCAAAGGACAAAAATAAAGAATCTGGGCCAAATAACCGCCCCTTCCCTTTCCTTTACCTTTCCTTTGAAGAGGAGCTGGAAGTGAGTCCATTGCTAAGGAAGGCTAGGCAGACTCAGGACAGGGCAAAAGAGGAACAAAAATGGGAAACACACAACCTGGACCTGACGTGGACCCCAGTGTTTGACCTGATAAGGAACCTGGGCCATGAGGAACCCCTGAGCCTTCGCTGGGTCCAGAGTTTCTAGGCTGGTTTCACATCAGAATTACCTTGTGTGGTGACTTCCCCCAAAGCATTTGATTCCCTGGGATGACAGTGGGATGTTCCATACTGATGCCACATCCTGGCAGATGCTCTGCATCAGCATCTGACCACCATCCTAATGCTGCAGTCCTTTATCTCAGGTCAGCTCCTCAGGTTGTGGTGACCCCCAGCCATAAAATCATTCTTGTTGCTACCTCATAACTGGAATTTTGCTGCTGTTGTGGATCATAATGTAAGTCTTTAATATGTAGAATATCTGATATGCAACCCCTACAAAAAGGTTGTTGGACACCCCCTAAGGGGTCACCACCCACAGGTTGAGAACCACTGCTCTACCTCATTGCCCTTTTTTTCTTGAAGCTAAGCGTGTGGCTAAGTTAGGTATTATATACAACAGATCTCCAAATTCATGCCTCTCTTATATTAAGTCAGAATGTGAGCATTTGTGAAATCATATGCTTATAATTTCTAAGGTGGGTTAGACTATCAAATTGGCATAATCTAACATTTATTGGACCCCTTATGCACTCAATCTGAAAATGCTCACATTTTTTGGAAGATGATACCAGTGTCCAGAGGACACCTTAATGCTAAATTGTACTCATCCCCAGATGTTCTGTTTTCTGGTCCCTGCCACAGCACTGCCCCCAAGCCTGGCACTTGAGAGTGAGGCATAATACAACAATGTTCACAGCACACACATCCTCCTGTTCCTTGTTGTTTCTATGACAGGTAATGCAATCTCAGAGTACTGATGACAATTGGGCAAGGTATAAGTGTGTTCCCCTAGTCTGTGTTTTGGAAGCATAGTCCTCACTACAGTAATGTGAGACAATGTAGGACCTTTAAGAGGGGTGACCCTATAGGGGGTCCTTAGGTCATTGAAATGTTGCCCTTCAGAAGGCAATGCTGGTCTTGGGGAGTGAGTCTTCTCAAAGCTAGCTCTTTGTTTGCTTATCTATTTGTTTGTTTTTACACCCCAACCAAATCTCAACCAAAGTTTCCCCTCCCTCTGATCTTCCACATTCCTCTCCCATCTTCCCTCTCCCCCACCCCAACCACTCCTCCTCCACTGTTTCTCTTCAACTACAGGCAGGCATCCCATGGATATCAGCCAGTCATGGTATATCAAGTTGCAGTGGGACTAGGCACCTCCTCTTCTAAGACTGGATGAAGCAATACAGTAGGAGAAATGGGTTCCGAAAGCAGGCAACACAGTCAGAGAAAGCCCCTGCTCTCACTGTTAGGAGTCTCACACAAAGACCAAGCTACATAACTGTAACATATTGGCAGAGGGCCTAGGGCAGTCCCAGGCAGGCTCCCTGGTTGTCAGTTCAGTCTCTGAAGAATTGATAGTTATAGTTTTCCTTAGTTATGATATATATAATTTTACTATGTTAAAGTTAAAACCTTTTTTACTTGAACAGAAAAGGGGAGTTAATAAGAGATTTCCTTCTGTATGCTGTGAATACCATTAATGAATAAAGAAACTGCCTTGCCCTGTTGATAGGGCAAACTTAGGTAGGCAGGAAGACTAAACTGAATGCTGGGAGAAAGAAGGAGAAGTTAGAGAAAAGCCATGTAGCCCTGCTGGAGACAGACGTGCTGAAAGTTTGCTGGTAGGCCACAACCTGGTGGTGATACACAGATTAATGGAGATGGGTTAAATTAATATGTAAGGTTTAGCTAATAAGAAGCTAGAGCTAATGGGTCAAGCAGTGACTTAATTAATACAGTTTCTGTGTGATTATTTTGGGACTGAACAGACAGGAACTAACAAGCGGCCCTCCTTCAACATCTGTGAGCCCCTATGAGCCCAGGTTAGCTGGTTCTGTAGGTTTTTTTGTAATACCCTTGACACCACTGAGCCATACGACCCTTCCTCCTCCTCTTCTGCAGGATTCCCAGAGCTCCACCTGGAACCTGCTCCTGTTTCCCTCAGTTGCTGCTTAAAGTCTCTCTGATGACAGTTGGGCTAGGCACCAATCAATGAGTATACCAGAATATCATTAGGAATCATTTCATTGACTTTTTGTCATTCGTGTTTGGTTCTATCCTAGGTCTCTGGGTAGCTGAACTCTGGGTCTTGGTCCTGGGTGTGGGAAGTGGGGGCTGAGGTCCCTTTCAAGGTATGGAGCTCTGGCTGGGCCAGTCATTAATTGATCATTCCCACAATTTCTGTGCCATCTTTTTCCCAGCATACCTTGTAGGCTGGGAAAATTTATATAGGTTGGAGGGTTTGTGGCTGGGTCCCAATCCCTTCGCTATAAGTCTTGCCTGGTTACAGGAGATGGCCGGTTCAGGCTCTGTATGCCCTATTGCCAAGAGTCTTAGCTAGGGTCACCCTAGTAGATTCCTGAGAGTTCCCATTGCTCTAGGTGTCAAGCTCATTCCAACGATACCCCAAGATTCCAGTTGTCTCTCCCAGTACTCTCTCCCTCCATCCTACCTCTAGCTGATCCCTCCTGTTCCCACCCCCATCCCCCATCCCAGATCCCTACCCCCATCCACTGGTAATGCCCTTCTATTTCCCCTTCACAGTGAGATTCATGCACACCCTCCCCTTGAGCCTGCCTTGTTACTTAGCTTCTCTGGGTCTGTGGGTTGTAGTATGTTCCTCCTTTACTTCACGGCTATGAAAGCCTGAGCTTGACTTGTGAATTGCCCTCGATTTTCCACCTGGAGCTGAGATCTCTCCCAAGGTTTACTATCTGGGAATGTGTTCTTTTCTCTCATTTGTTCATGCTCTCCTGGGTGCTGATGCTGACACCATGCCTTTGAACATCATGAACTGTGAGTTAAATAAACTTTTCTTATAGACTTGTGACCAGCTATAGTAGCAATAAACTAATATCCAGGATGAAAAAATACAAAAACGAATTCAGTGAAGAGTCTTCTCTATCTTCCTTGTCCCATCGTTCGGCGTTCTGCCGCTCAGCACCCCTCTCTGCTCCCACCATTACTTGACTCCTCTATGCTTCCATTTTCTCCCCTGTAAACTAGAAAGTATGATAACAATAGCACCGATCTCAGAGCTGCAGTGATGAAATGAGTGGGTACATGTAACAGGCCCCCAGACCTTAGTACAACTGACGCCATGATAGAAGCACCATTCAGGCCTTGGAACCCAACAAATAGGCTCCTGCCCAAACAAAAACAAAGTCCATAGTTTTCAGAAAGTCCCTGAAGACTTTCTATTGGCTTGAACTGTGTCCAAGAGGTCTTCCCTGGTGAATACCTCACAGCATACATGCAGTTAGAACACAGGGAACAATGGCCAGTCACATATAGTTAGATAAGCACTGGCCATTGCAAATATACAATAAAGTACATGCATACGTGTGTGTGTCTGTGTGTGTGTGCATGCATGCATGCTTGTGCATGTGTGTGTGTGTGTGTTCATAAAACACATAGGGATATCTTTCTCAGAACAACAATTCTTTAGTTCAAGTAATTTTAAATACAAAATCTGATGGAGAATTCAAGCCTGGCATTTAAATGACTACCCCCTGTAACAGAATGGGTAAGAAGGTAAAGGTAACATCTACATGCTCTCCATAGTCAGCATGAAGCACGCTTTCCTCAGTTCTCTATAGCAATATAAAGGTGGGGGTCCACTTTTTCTGGGACTAGGGTAGTGGGCAGCCAAACCCCTGCATTCAATTACCCATCCCCCACAAAAAATATCTTGGGAAAGGGAGTGTGGGCAGCAGAGGAAGAAGTAAGAGGGATGAGTTTTGTCCTAGGTAGCAGTGGTAATGGCAGGTGTCCACGGATAAACCCTGAACAATAGAGAAAGGGGGTACTAGTTCTAGAGTGGATATAAGTAGGGTCAGATGAGGATTCCCCCATAAACCTTAGGTGATTAGGAACAAGGGCCCCCAAACCTCACCTAGATAAGAAGTAACTCTGTGACTCTGTGCCTCCATCACCCCAGGTGAGGACAAGATGAGCTGGGCCCCTATGAAGAGGGCTAGGGGAGGTCAGTTCTCTATCTTCCTGCACCCCAAAGACTGCTGTATGATCTAGTGCAGGGACTACAAAGGGCCAAGTGGTGAGAGAGACACAGGAAAATGCGCCCCCCCCCCCAGACTGGTCACACCTGTTGCTGAGAAGGGAACATCCCAAACAAGATAGATGCTCTTAAGATCTTCAAGCTCTAGAGAGGAAGAGTGGCCCCAAACCAAGAGCCCAAAAGCCTGCTAAGGGAATGGAAACTCCGCAAACACAGGGGGCAATTTAGTGTGGCTGGAGCCTCTTCCAGGAGGCAAGTGTATGTATGTGAGCTACGCCATGAGGGTGGGAGATGCTGAGACGCCTATTTCCCTCCCAGGGCAAGGTTCTGCCTGTGCCACTAGCTACTGTACAGTGGAGGGGCTGAGGCCGTAGCTGGGTCGCTGGAGAAGAGTCTGGGTTAAGGGAGCTGAGCAAACTCTCGAGCCTCACAGGGAACCTACTTCTCTAGGGAGAAGACAGATGGGGGCTAGGTGTGGCCGTGCCACCCTCTCTTAGGATGCCGCTGGACGTCCTCTCTGGAGCTGTGGTTTTCCAAGTCTCCCCTATCATCCCTAGCATTGCTCTTGGATAGACCCAGGTGCCGGTGGCTGCACAGTCTTCTGCTCGCCCCTTCCAGTCCCTTTCATTGCTTTTCTCTCCATATCAGGAGACAAGACTTGGCAGAACTGAGTGCTTAGCGCCTCTGACCATTCCATTCACCGTATAAAGAAATCCTTCTTAGAATTATATTATGGCCGCAATCTACATTAACAAATTTCTTACTGAAAGACATTTAGGTTACTCCTACTATTTCCGACATTTTCCTATTGTAACCATTTTGTGGGAAATAACTGTAGTTTAAATCAGTTTACACATATCTTGATATCTCCCTGCCATAAACTCTTAGAAGAGAAATTGCTGGGTCAGTGAGTTCTTGTGCTTGTAAATTTGCATAGATGTCACCACATCACCCCTCGAACAGGTACCAAATTACACTGGGCCCCATTTTCTTCATGCCTCACCTACACAGTGCTTGTCAAGGAATGTGACCTTCGACCTGATACAGGAAAGATAGCGAGTTTAATTTGCATGTCTAGCGTGTGTTTAAATACTGAGCTTCCTCTCTGGTGAACTGTCTCTTCCTTTCATGTCATTGGCCATCTTCCTGTTGGGTTGTTGGTCTTGTTGTTGATGGGAATAGTTCGCACAGCAGAAAATACACATTTCATTTGTATTTAACTTCATTCATGGATTTTTTTTAAACTTTCATTAAGTTTTATTATATATGAATAGCTAAAATAGGCATTCTGAAGCTGAGGAGCTTTACACTAAATTTTGCATTTTCACTATCGAATGTATTTTTATGTTATTTTTACTATATTTTAACCTACAATATATTGTGATTATGGTTTTCCCTCCCCCAGATCCTCCTCCCTCTTCCCCACCCACCCAAATCAGGAGGATCACAAGTTTAAGTCCAGCTTGGACTACACATTTTTTCATCATCGTTCAAAGTAGCAGGCTACAGATAGGAAAAGATTTTTGACACTGTATTTAAATAATTATTTTCCCAGGTTGCCACATCACTTTATTATTCTTAAAATATGTACGCATTTAGTGTGTATGTGTGTGTACACATGGTGTGTATGTGTGTGTGTGTGTTATGTGTAGTCATAAGACAACCTTCAAGCGTTGATTCTTTCCTTTCACCACATGGGTCATGGGGATGGAACTCAACCCTCCAGGCTCGGCTAAGAACAGAGTTTTCAATCATGTGGACAACCCCATCTTTCCTTTCTTGTCCTGCTATGTTTTCAAAGTGGGTCTCCCAAGTCACCATTTAGTTTGTTTCTAGTTTGCATGGTTGCACTTTTATACTTAATCATGTTGCATAACATAAGTTTATTCTGCTGTGTGGCAGACACTGCTTTATTTTTTAAAACCGCCTTGGTTTTTGTAGTTAAAGAAATTCACACTTGAATAAAATGAGTTATCTAATTTTAAAAAGCTACTTTTGAAGTAAGTATGTCCACTGTCGGCTTTAACCAGAGACTCCTCCCTTTCCAGAGGAGAGTATAGAGCCTCGTGGCTACACAAGAAACTGAGGATTTAGCGACAAAAGAGTGTTCAGCCTTCAAAACAATGTCCCTACCTTTCTTTCTCACACTCAAGAAACATTGTTGAGGGTGGGGAAATGTGATAGCCAGAACACAAGGAGAAGACACGCAAAATGTCACCCTCTTTTCAACATACAGCCTACAGCAATTGCTATCACAAAGTTGCAGCTGGCCATGTCCACCCTGGGTCTGCAAAGAATGAGATTAGGGGCTGGAGAGATGGCTCCGTGGTTTATAGCATTGGTTGCTCTTGCAGAGGACCCAGCTTCAGTTATCATCATCCCCACGGAGGTTCACATCCATCAGTAACTCCAGTTCCAGAACTAACACCCTTGTCTGTCCTCTGTGGGCACCACACCTGCAAATGGTACACACACCTACGTGTAAGCAACTCACCCATACACGTAAAATAAAATAAACAAATCTTTACATTAAAAAAGAAGAAGAATGAGATTGTCAACAGTCGAGTGTGGAAGGAAGATGGGTCCCAAGGGTTCCATCTCTCACTACTGAGCATTTGCTACTGACAGATTAAGGGAAGAGAGTTATTGCCTTCAACTGGGTTACTGCTGGTCACACACACACACACACACACACACACACACACACACCCCACACCAAGCTCCAATGGATTGTTCCAAGCCCGATGCTAACACAGATGATTCTGGTTCAATTAAACAGGTCACAAAACAAAACCAAAAGACATAAGTCTGGAAAGGGACAGGAAGGGTTAACCTGGAAAGGAGGGTGATGAAAGAGGTATGAGCCCTATCATAATACATATACATGTATGAAATTGTCAAAGAATGAAATTCTTCAACTACTAAAATTTTGGTTAAAAAGGGATAAGCATGCACTCTGTTCTGGCGGCCTCTAGCGTTCATCTACTGGCATTACATACCTGGCATCAATGGAGTTTGCTGTTTCATTTTGTTTAGAGACACAAAGATAGGTCCCGAGGCCAGGTAATAAAGGGGAAAAAAGAAAAACACACACACAAACACACACACACACACACACACACACACACACATCTGGTTTAATCAGGGAAGTGTATTAAATCATGTACCTAAGGAACTAGTTCAATAAAGGAGGCATCCTTCTCCCATAGCCCAGGATCTGTACTGGGCAATTCATGGGTAGGAGTTGCCTGTGTATGTGTTGTTTAAGATCTACAATTAGTGTTGTTTTGTTGTGGTCATGGTATTGGTGGTGGTGGCCATTGTAGTGATGGTGGTCATGATGGTGGTGGTGGTCGTCGTGCTGGTCGTGGCCATGGCGGTTGGTCATGATGGTCTTAATGGTGTTCTTTCTTAGGTTTTGTTTTTTATTTCTTTTTGTAAATCCTTCATACTAGGCAAGCATCTAATCACAGTGCCTCCTCAGGCCATCTCGCTTTGTATATAAGTAAACTAAGGCTCTTGGAGGTCAAGTACTTTAACTAGAAGATGCAAAGCTTGAGACCATATCTGCCTGCTCACGCAGCCACGCCCTTTCTTTTCAAACTTACCTACACTACAGAAATTGTCTCTTTCCCTTACAGAAGATCTTGGCAACAAAATATCCTTAAGCAATGTTTAGGTTGTTGCAAAATCACACGCATGCACACGCACGTGCACGAGCACACAAACACACACACACACACGGCCATTTTATTTACTAATTTACATTGGCAGTGTGTGCAAAGCATTCAATTGGTTTCTATTAAATGAACTCACAATTAAATATGACTTGTTTTTTTGTATTACAGTGGAGTCAAAGGTATCAATTAGAAAATTATGGGCACTGGCAACCCTCACTCACTCACCTAATGTTAGTGTGCTCACTTAATCTTGGATCTGGGAGCAGTGCTTTGCTATAGAATATTCTTTGCCAATAGAAGTGTTCTGTTAATGGGCTATGGAGGTGGCTCAGTGGGCAAAGGAACTTTGCTACCAAGCCTGACATGTGCTCAGTCCCTGGGACCCACAAGGTAGAAGAAGAGAACCAATTCCTGCAAGCCATTCTCTAACTTCTGCACACATGGGCTAACTCTCTCTCTCTCTCTCTCTCTCTCTCTCTC
>NW_004949129.1:375664-429148 GCF_000317375.1 Microtus ochrogaster | reverse complement strand
CTCCCTCCCTCTCTCTCTCTATCACACACACACACACACACACACACACACACACACACACATGACACTTGAAATGCATCTACTCATGGAGAAACTGAATTTTTATCTTTGTTTAGAGCACTACATTTTTGTTGAAATGACCACATGGAGATGGGGGCAAATGCGGAAGTTATTTCAGATTATATGATGAGCTTGGATACTTGAAATAACCCACGTGACACAAACAACTAAATATACTTTTTATTAAGTCTAAATCTTTTTAAAAAGCATCAAAGAGCAAGCAAGTTAGCATGTGTATCTGACAATTATCAGGGGAGAAAGTAAAGTGTTCAGAGGGCTGAACTGAACTTGGAGACTGCCTCTCCCACAGGGTATTTTTTTGAACCTGGAGAGCTTGAATTTCAACGTTAATGACCTTTCTGTGAGGTAGAAACCACAAAGTCTTGGAGTCACCCTAGACAGCGACACCTCTGCAATTAAGAAACTAGGTCCGCAAAGGGCCACAGCCTTGTAGAATGACGGCCTGGACTCAGCCCGCCAACTCCTACACCAAAGAACTGTGGGGAAAGCTGTCTGATTGTTTATCTCAGTGGTCTGCAAATCTCCCTGACCATAGAAGCCCCCAGATGGTGGTCTCCAAATATACCAGCAGATATGAATGCTGATCCTTTGGGAGAGACACACCACCATTTGACTCGAGAAGTCCCACAGATAAAGCCCCAAGGAAAGCACACACAGTGGTCATTACTGCTAATCACCAAATACTCCTGTCTCTCTGGCTTTCTGAAATGTGACAAGAACGGGTTCAAATTCAGCATGCTTTGAAATAGGGTATGACCAAGTGATTTTCTTCAGCTAATAACGGGAATAGCAGTGACAAGGTTTAATTTCCAGACGAAAGCTTCAGGAGCAGGTACACCTTTCTCTTCACACTGTGAAAGCAGTGTGTGGAAGGAGAGAGAACTAAAACTACTGCCAGCCTGAGTTTTCCAGTGAGATTTAAAAATGAAAAGCTAACATTGGGGGGATGGAGAGATGGCGCAGTGGCTAAGAGTTCTGGCTGCTTTTCCGGGGGACCTGGGTTCCTTTCCCAGCATCCACATGGTTGCTCAAATCCATTTGTTAACTCTGGTCCTAAGAAATCCACCACCACCCTCTGGTGACCTCTAAGGGTACTGCATGCACCAGGTACACTTGCATGCGCACAGGCAAAACACACACATAAAATAAAAATACATATTTTTGATAATGTTGAGGACATCCCTGACTTCTACACACTTTTGCTCCAATCTCCTCTTCTCAGAGACTAGATGATTGATAGATAGATAGATAGATAGATAGATAGATAGATAGATAGATAGATAAGATAGATGATGGATGGATGGATTGATGGATAAACACATACATACATACATACATACATACATACATACACACTTACATACATACATTCATAAGCATTGTAGTTTTATGGTTTTATAAATAAATATATAAGTCCAAGGTATTTTTCTACAGCTAGGTAGATTCATGAGCAGATATTTTTCAATCTATTTGTTTAATTGGGTGCACAATTAACATAAGATTGCTTATTATCAGCTAATTTAGCCTAATGCTCACTAAAGGAAAAAGAGAACATTTCTTTGGTCACACCTGGTCTCTCTGTTAGAACCTAAATGTTTCTTTAATGCACACGTTTTATTGTTGCTGTCAGTTAAGTTAAGCCTATGTTCTAGAGAGAGGATCAGTAAGGACAGGCATGAAGCTAGGTCCTGGGTGGAACCCTGAGACACACAACTTCCTGCCTCTTCCCTTACACATTTGATGAACTGGGAAAAAAAAGCAAAAAAAGTTGGGCACAAATCCAGCCATTCTGTGGCCAAATCACTTAAGTTCTTAATTTCCCTTGCAGTGAGCTTCGTTCAAAAGATCCCTGCAACTCCGGTCTTGTCAACGACGTTCTTTCAAAATCGAGCTCCGTGCCTAATCCTGTCGGTGTCGTGGTTGTTAACATGGGCAACCATTCCACCTTCAAAGAGCATAGTGCCAAGGTGACAAGGAGGAGGGCTTGGCTCTTTCTCATCAGGACAAAAAAAAAAAAAAAAAAAAAAAAGTTCCCGGCCTGTGGGTAGCGCGCAGTGTAGGACTCGAAAGGGAAGATAAAGACGACGATGAATACGGCAACGGTGGGCGGGGCTGCAAACATCCGCAAAGCGAAACAGCAACGTACAGATTATCCAAGACAAAAGTCTACTCTTCCTTTCTTTTCATTATCCTTCCTGTTTCTCCAAATCCTGCCCTCCCTCCCCAATCCCTCCTCAGCCTCTTCCTCCTCCCCCAGCACCTTTTGCTCTATTCTTGTCTCCTGTGTTTCCTCCTCCTTCCTCTGTTTTTTCTTTTCTTTTTCCTTTCTTCCAGCACCCACCTCAGAGGAGAACTGAACTGATTTAAGTGCACAGGAATCAAACAGATATGGATTTTCCTTCCTTTTTGGTTTTGTTTCTGTTTACTTGTTTCTTTTTAGCTTTCATTTTGTTTCGTTCTTTGAAATAGGGTCCCCAACAGCCCAGGGTGGCCTCAAACTCCATAGCCAGAATGGACATTGAACTTCTGATCCTTCTGCCTCCACTTTCCTGAGTGCTGGGATTACAGTGTACACACCAAGCCTATCATTTGCAATGCTTGGACTTTGCCTCTGGCTTCATGCATGCTAAGCAAACATTCTGCGCTCTGAACTACATCCAAGTCCCATCCACTTTTCTAAAATCCTTTCCTTTGGGCTCAAATGTGTGTTGACACTCACCACGGCTTCTCAACCCATCTCGAAACCAAGACCTCCCTTCTTCCCTCCAGTCCACATCTATGCCTCTGCATTTCAACTCAAGATACGCTGCCTTGGGGTTAGAGCTAATTGGGACTGGACTATGTCCAAGAGCAATCTTGGAGCTTTCGTCTTTATCACCTCCCTTGTCCCCACACTACACCTTTCTCAGAAGGATTTCACTCTGGGTAGGGATGGTCTACCGCTTGCCACGCAACCTTCGGGAGCCACTCCCAATGGGACCTTTGGCCTCCTCTCCACCTGGTTTTGTAGCCATGGACCACACACCTCTCTTCTCCCCTGTTCCCATTACTCATTTATCACACACTTTTCCTGTTCCTTTTTTTCATGTGTTTATGCATGTACGTGTGTATGTTCACATGTGAGCGTATGAGAGGTACATGTGCATCTGTGTTATATGCATGTGTGAGAAGGCCCAAGGTTGCTGTCTCAGGAAATGTCTTTTCCTCTTTTCCGTTTTATTCTTTTGATCACTTTTCCACTTTACTCTTTTGGGGTGGGTCTTTTTTTTCATTTATTTATTTTACACCCTGGCTGCAGCCTTCCCCCACATCCTCCCCTCCCAGTTCCTCCTTCCCATTTCCCTCTTCCCTCAAAGCCCTTCTTTTGCTTCTCCAACCATTTAAGAGCAAGTCTACCATGGATGTCAATAAAACATGGCATATCAAGTTGTAGTAAGACTAAGCACCCCCACATGTGTTAAGGCTGATCAAGGAGACCCAGCATGAGAAATAGGGTCCCAAAAGCCTGTAAAAAAAAGTCAGAGGCAGCCCCTGTCCCTGCTGTTAGGAGTCCCAGAAGAGGAGCAATAGACACAACTCTAACATATATGCAAAGTGCCTAGGTCAGTCCCATGCAGGCTTCCTGGTTGTCCGTCTCTGCATGTCCCTATTAGCCCAGGTTAGTTGGTTGTGTGAGCCTTCCCTTGATGTCCTTGACCCCTCTGACTCCTGAGGTATGGCTTCTTAGTCAAACGCAGAGCTCACCAACATACAATAATCTGTGTGCGTGCATGCGTGTGTGTGTGTGTGTGTGTGTAATTTAACCGTGTAGAACTAGAGAGAGAAAGCCAATGGTAGTGGTTGCTAGTAAGCATGAGAACTTGAATTTGTGTTCCCAGAACTCAAGCAAAATGCTTGGTGCTCACCAGTGATCCCAACACTGAGAAGACAGGGATACAAGGATCCCTGGCCATCCAACCTAGCATAATTAATGAGTTGCAAGTCCACTGAGAGACCCTGCCTTAAAATGCAAGATAGAAAATGACTGCAGAAGAAATATGACATCAACTTGTCTTTTCATGCACATGCTCACACAAGCCCTCACACACACACACACACACACACACACACACACACACACACTCATGCAAGCTCACACACAAAGTACTTGTATGTGGGGTGGCAGGGAGCAAGAAGAGAGGAGAAAAATTAAGCAGAAAGGTGGTTATTTTCCTTTTTACAACCTAGAGAATTAAGGCTCAGAGAGGCCATGTAACACATCAGGAACAGAGATATTAAGTCAGAGACCCAGTTAAAAGACAAAAACTAAAGCATCATTTTGAAAGCCCAAATTTGCAGGTGTTTGGCTTACATCCTTTTAACCTTTATCCACTTTTCTATTTTCAAACATTTATATTAAAATTTGTTACACCCCAAACTTTTAGTTGCAGCACATAGAGGCCACCAGCAACCTTACTGGGCCTTCACATGAAGTTATTTGTGTCCACGCTGAATGTTCCAACCACTGTGAGGCACAAGATTGAGTTTCTTACACACAGGTCTGTGGGGACCCTATAAGTCTCTTTAATCCTTACGTTTCGGATGGGTGTTTATCCCTGCATGTTTTTAAAAAATGAGAGAAGTAGGTACCTCCACCCATACACCTGCCATGGGCTCAGATAGAACCAGGTGAGCCTCACCCATCTGCCTGGCACACGACATTGTCAAGGTGTTAATATGAGTTTCGTAATGACCAGGGGCATGCTGCATCATGATCCTATCTTCTCAGAGTTTGAGCAATTCGTGTGACTTCTGGCATCTCTTATCTTACATTCCGTTGACTGACGGGAATGTGAGCAGATGCTCACTATCAGTGATTCCCTTTTAGCATCAAAACAACTTGACCTGCAGCTGGCATTGCCAACACAGAATTTCCCATCTGGTTGTTCTGGGAACCTATTTCCCACTCAGCCACCAAAACAATCTTTTCATGGTGACGCCAGCTAACACATCCATTTAATACCCCTGAGGTTTTTCTCTTACTTGAAATAAAATGAGGGGCTGAGAAGACAGCTCAGTCTGCAAAGAGCTTGCTGGGCCTGAGCTAGAGTCCCTAGCACACACACAGAAAGCCAGATGCCCTGGTGTGTGCCTGTAAGCTTAACACTGAGGGAGGGGTGGAGGCGGGAGGATCTGTGGGACTTGCTGGCCCACTAGACTAGTTAATTGGTGGGCTCTGGTTCAGGGATAGATCTTGTCTCGACAAGGTGGACACTGACAGAGGAAGATGTCCAGTATCAACTTCTGGCTTTCATAAAAATATGCATATGCGGGTCTCTGTCTCTGTCTCCTTTCATCGCCTGATGAAGGTTAATATTCAGGAGGATGCCTATATGTTTGTATTTGGATTCACCTTCTTATTTAGCTTCTCTAGGATTGCGAATTATAAGCTCACTGTCCTTTATTTATGGCTAGAAACCAAATATGAGTGAGTACATCCCATGTTCCTCTTTTTGGGTCTGGCTTACCTCACTCAGGATAGTGTTTTCTATTTCCATCCATTTGTACGCCAATTTGTACGCAAACTTTGGGGGAGTCTAGGCAGTTTGGATGTTCATCTTACTAGACCTGAATGGAGGTGGGCGGTCCTTGGACTTCCCACAGGTCAGGGAACCCTGATTGCTCTTCAAGCTGATGAGGGAGAGGGGTGTTGACTGGGGGAGGGGGAGGGAAATGGGAGGCGATGGCGGGGAGGAGGCAGAAATCCTTAATAAATAAAATAAATAAATAAATAAAGAGGAAAAAAAGAAAGTTAAAAAATATGCATATGCATGAATACACACACACAAAACACAAAAATAGATGATAGAGAGATAGATAGTAGATAGACAGGTAGTAGATAGATAGATAGATAGATAGATAGATAGATAGATAGATAGATAGAATCAGTTCCTCCCCAGAACCAGTGAGCCCTGCCCACCCCCAGCCACTTCCCACTCTGCCCATTGCTGCCCATCACTGCTGTCACGCTGGCCCCTTCATGCTCCACAGGTGCAGCTTTGTTCTCTCTCTTGACTTGCTGGTGCCTCTTCCTGGAATGTTCTTCCCCTCTCGATGTTTCTTCACTATTTTTAAGTCTCAACACAGATGTTATCTACTGGTGAAACCAACCTGGACCACAGTCACTGACACCACCCAGATCTGGACCCACCTCCTCTTTCTGTTCTCTTGGTGCTGATTCTGGTCAATGGGTGACATCTAAAAGAGTCTTTTCCCTTGACAGAAACCACAGGCTACACACAGGGCAGAGGGGTGAATGAACTTTTCATATAATGGGGAAACACTGGTTAATGTTGAGCAAAACAGACAATTGGGATTTCCATGCCAGAATAGAGTTTATTGGGAGGACAAACAAAGGATTTGTATTGCAACTACAAAGACAAAAGTGGGACAAAAAAACATTAAGTCCACTTATGTTCTGTTTCACAAGCATGGCTACCAACTCACCCACACTCAATTGAATATTTTCAAGTCACATTCCAATAAGTTTCATTAAAGTATAACATTGGGTATGTAGACACAGCCTTGTGATGGTAGACAGTCTTTGATCCTATTGTAGATTCCTTAAAAGACAGACTTCGCATCTCCTGTGCTCAAGGATCAAGCCAGGAAGTGCTCTGCAGTCTGCAGCTGACCCCAGGAACCAGTCTGTCTTTGTCTGGTGTGATTGCTTTTTGAGGTCTTAGGATGAGCCGGAATTAAGTTGTAACTGGTATCTTTGTCCCCCTTCTGGCAATGGTAACTCTAACGCACGAAACTGTTGCAAGGCCCACACCTAGGCCTTGTGACACAGGGGTTAGAGACGCAGGGCCCAATGGGCTTGTCACATGCGTTGGTTGTGGCGCAGGGATTGCATGGGAGCCTGGAGAAAGAAAACCATTGGAGCAAGCTAGAGCAGGGTGCATTAAGCACATGGGAAGACACTGAAAAGAGTCAGAAGAGTATCCAGACATGCCTTTGTATGTGTGCAAGCAGATGTTTGAAGGGATACATTCATTTTAACCAAGAAAACAACTCACCCCTGGAAGAGCCTTTCAGCCCATACTCACTTGCAGTCCTCGCTCTCCAGCAGGCCCCTGTACGTGTTGATCTCACACTCCAGCCTGGCCCGGATGTCCAGCAGCACCTGGTACTCCTGGTTCTGACGCTCCAGGTCAGCCCGGATCTCACCAAGCTGGGACTCCACGTTGGTGATCAGGCACTGCACCTGGGACAGCTGGGAGCTGTAGCGAGCCTCGCTCTCTGTCAGGGTGTTTTCCAGAGAGTTTCTCTGTGGGGAGGAGGGGGGGAGAAGATAGAGACTATCACACAGCTGTCCCCTCTAAAGGTTCCTGCATAGCCCTCCAAGGGAGTCACAGCCTTCAAGAGCTAGGAAGAGAGAGTGGCCCCAGGGGCATCCCAGTGACTCTGCCTCCCGACTCCATACTGCTCAGCAGCAGGTCTGGACACTACACACCAGGTTGTGCTGGGCCTGCAGCTCGATCTCCAAGGTGTTGACTGTGCGTCTCAGCTCGATGATCTCTGCCTGGCAGGACTGCAGCTGCTCTGAGCTGGACACCACCTGCTTGTTCAGCTCCTCGGTCTGTGAGAGGCAAAGGCAGAGACAGGTCAGACCCTGCCTTAGAGTCCTGGGGGACTCAGTTCCTGGGTGACCATGAGCTCAGATGCCCACCTGTGTGGTGAACCATTCCTCCACTTCTCTGCGGTTGGTTTCCACCAGGGCCTCGTACTGACACCTGGTCTCATTGAGCACACGGTTCAGGTCCACAGTGGGAGCAGCGTCCACCTCCACGTTGAGGCGGTCTCCAAGCTGGCAGCGCAGGGTGTTGACTTCCTGGTGGGGGAAAGGGAAAAATTCATAATATCAGAAAGGGTCTTGATGCTCTCCTTGAGAGAATGCAGTTGGACTGCTGGTGCATGTGATCATTCTGTAAGCTCAGTTCCTTTCCGTCCCCACATCCTTTTCCCTATGGTCAGTTACCCAATCTCCACTCCCTTCCTTCCCAGCATCCTTTTCTCTATTGCCAGTGATTGGTTGATTCTTTTTCTGCCCTTCATACTCAACATAACACTTCTTGTCTAAAAGGATGTGGTCATTTCACATCAGAGCTGAGACATAGCTCTGAAAACCATTTAAATTCTACTCCATAAAAGCCCAGGTCCCAAGTCTTGCTAGAATATCTCACTGTCTCCTTAAATTTTTAATCTTCTAACCATAGACAAAGTCTAACTACAAAGAAAATATAGAATATTTGCTTCAAAACCTGTCAACCTTGGATAAAAGAGCCTTAACTCGCAATGTGTTGTCCTGCCAGTGTGAATTTTTCAGAAGGAAGTGACCATCTATACATTTTTCTACTCATCTCTTCATGGAGCCAACAGAACTTGGTCCCGACCTTGCAGAGCCACGAAACAGATTTAACCTGTATCTCTTCTTTACTACTCCCATATAACTTCTAGAAGCTTCTAGAGCAGTTGTTCCTAACTGTCTTACTGCTGAGACCCTTCAATACAATTCCTCATGCTGTGGTGACCCCCCAACCATAAAATCATTTTTGTTGCTACTTCATAACTGTGATTTTGTTACTGTTATGAATTGAAATATAAATATCTGATATACAAATGACCCCTGTGAAACATCCTTCGACCCTCCCCAAAGGGGTCACAACCCACAGGTTGGGAACCACTGTTCTAGAATCTTTATAAACTCTTCATCTTTTTTTGAAAGAAAGAATGACTTCAGAGGCTCTCAGTGCATGTACAAATTCGGTGCATGACAAGCTCTTGGTGAGTGTTAGCTGTCACCACATGCAGGTTCCCGGATTTATACTTTGCACATATTTGCTTCCTGTGTGCCAGCGACCGGTGTGTACTGGGGAGCACTTTACTCCATGTTTCTGCCAAGCAACACAAAGAGCAGAAAGGGTTTTGGATGGGAATGAAGAGCTGTGGTTTGAGGCCAGCTCAGCCCTCTTGTTGGGTGGCCCTAAGTTACAAAACAGAGAATCTTAGTGGCATCCACATACGCTCTCACCTGGGAGTGACAGAGGCTACAGGTGCTGCCTTGACTCTGACCTTTCCTCGGTCCTGACTGAGCTGGCCAACTTCCTTTATTCTTGTTCCTGGCTCTAGCAGAAAATCCTAATCTCCTATCACGATTTTTTTTTTAAGATTACTCATTCTCTACAAAACCTTTTTTGTTTAGAGAACAGCTTTCTGGGCTAATTGAGGTTCAACCCACAGCCCCTCCCACAGCCTGTGGCAGTCAGAAACATGTCCTAGCCAGTTCCACCGTGCACTTCACTTTGGGAAACTTCACCTGCTCATGGTTTTGCTTGAGACACAGCAGCTCCTCCTTCAGGGACTCCACCTGTGCCTCCAGGTCAGACTTGCACAGGGTCAGCTCGTCCAGGATCCTGCGCAGGCCATTGATGTCCGACTCCACCAGCTGCCGCAGGGACAGCTCTGTCTCATACCTGCAATTACGGGAGCATTAGGGACAGACTGGGCAGAAATATGCCTGGCCTCAACTCTGCTTTGGTTTGGTTTGGTTTGGTTTGGTTTGGTTTGGTTTGGTTTGGTTTGGTTTGGTTTGGTTTGTTGGCTAACTAGGAATTAAGGATACTAATTTTTACAACCATCTCCTTCCACTTAAGTAAGCAGTAGTTCCTGAAGGGAAAAGCACCGCAATTGCTTTCACAAAGCCAATGAATCTAAGGAGATAAGAACTTGTAAATTTCCAGGCTTCCAGAAGGAATGCACCTCCCACATTCTCATTGAGTTCTGTGCACAGTAGGAGACCATGCACACAGTTCAGTGGAGTTGAGGTTTGGCGTGGAAACACCAATCTACAGTGGGGAAGAGGAGGGAGCTTGGATCTAAGGGAAAGGCCTAGGGGAAATCTTGGTCAGTATTTGCCTGTTTGGACAACAAACTAAGGGGAAGGAGACAGGAGATGGAAGACACAAGCAACAATGCCTGCCCCTTCCACCATCCGCCCACTCACTTGGTCCTGAAGTCATCAGAGGCCAGCTTGGCGTTGTCGATTTGCACTACCAGCCTAGCGTTCTCAGATTTGCCACACAAGATCTAGAAGTTACAAAGGGTAATAAAATGAGCTTGGTTCTTTTCAATACCAGAAATCCTGTTGATTTGCTAATATGGACACATCAGAATTTTTAAAAAACCATAGTATATCCTGTATCTATTAAAAGTTATTCATGTACAACAGATGCTCAAAAATTATCTGCGGGACTAAATCTGAAGACAGACAGGCAAATACACCAAGAAACATTAGCATATGGTCTTCTTTCTCTTTCTTAATAAATAATAATGAGAAGCTGATTTTAAAAATCTATTCACATTTGTGAAAAACAGCTGCTATTCGGTTGGCATAGCTCTAAGAGCAAAAAAAAAAAATCACAATGTGTAAGAAACTTTCCATCCAATGGACAAGATAAACACAAAGCAGCAGGGGTAGGGGCCTAGGCAAGGGAGGTTGTTCCAGTCTCGTGGCCAGCCTGAATGGCTTGGTACCATTTCTATCTAGTGTCCTACCTTTCTAGGTTTAGCCAAACACACTAGTTCTCCACTGGATACCATGCACCAAAGGAACTCAGGGGTGCCCAGCTCAAAACAATGGGGTCAGGATTATAAGGTGTCCCGATGAGGAAGGCAACCAGAGGTCAGAGCACCCCACACACTCAGTTAAGGGAGGAAAACATGGTCCTTTCTACTTGGTGGCTTCCTTCTTGGGCTCAGTTCTTTTCTCTTACCTCCAGGGAATATTTTCAAAGCTCAGAAGCACCCAGAGGCCACTCTTAGTAATAGAGGGAAGTTATCTAAACTTCTATAGCTCCACCTCATCTAATGTACGCCAAGAGTCAAAACTAACCGTTTCCAGTTGAAAACAGAGGAGTCCTCCAGAAAGATGTTTAAGAAACTGGAAATATGGGTATCAAATGTTCCCACCATAACAAGAGCTCAAGTCATTTCTGTGTCTCAAATATTCTGACAACTTCCTGTTAGGGATAGTATGACGCCCATGCCCTCACCTTCTGCTGCAGCTCCTCGATGGTCCTGAAGTAGGCCTGGTAGGCAGGGCACACCAGAGGGTCCTGCTGCTGGTTCCTCTCCTGGATCCGACTTTCCAGCTCTGCATTCTCTCTCTCCAGCTGCCTCACCTTCTCCAGGTAGCTGGCCAGGCGGTCATTCAGGAACTGCATGGTCTCCTTCTCGTTGCCATTGAAGGAGCCCTCACAGAACCAATTGCAGTTGCCGATATTGGCAGGGATGTTGCAGGCCCCGGGCAGGGTGCAGCTATGGCAGCTGTTGGGTATACAGGGCCGAGAGGAGCAGCTGGTGCGGCAGCTCAGGGCGGGCAGGCAGCAGTTGTACGGCATGGTGCTGGAGGGAGTGAGGTGCCTGGCTGAAGACACAGAGTGGATTCTTCAAGCCTCAGAGCTGTGGATCCCCTTCCTCTGGTGAGCATTTATACTCACTCCGAAGAGGGTGTGGACACATAGGGCAATCCCTTTTTTTTTTCCTTTGGCTTTGCTCATTTAGTGATGGTCAAAGGCTTCCCCATGCATTTGTTATGCTTCTCAGAAGATTCCCTCACCTCATAAAAGACTTGACTCGGGCTTCTCCCTCAGTCAGGACTCCTCTGCCATGCTGTACATCATGAGGTAAGAGCTTCGTGGTAGGACTTCAAAGGACAAGACTCATGAAAGGCCCGGTCCTCATTAATAACCTGTGGCAGGTGTAGGGACAGTGTCGCCACTCCATGAGCGCCCTGACACTTCGGTGAGCCTCTGGCTCTGCTTGCTGAAACAGAGAAACAGGATCCTTCCTAGGTCCAATTTCCAAACGTCAGGTTCACAGTTCTCAACGAGAGGACCAGGTGCTAAAACAGCCGAGCTTCTTGTGACATGGATTCTAGACACTTCCACCAACCAAATTACTTTTAGGCCTCGGATCATGGCTTGGCTCAGCCAGGGCACTAAAGTGGAAGGCGGACTAGTGGTACTGGCAGAGGGTACTCACACTTGTTGGAAGCCTGCACAGTTCCCAGACAATGCTGGCATTTCTCACAAATCTTAGACCTTGGCACCCTCCACATGGGTCTTCAAGACAAATGATAACATCCTCATTCTACAATGGTAAATTAAAGTATAGAAGGTAGGAGATCGGGTTATGCAGCTGTGTACCTAAGATCAGTTTCTATTCTTTTCATCATTTCTCACTTCTGTTATACAGACAGCCCACTTCCCTTTGGAACCTCTTCCTGACCTGTGTGTCTCCCTCTATATATCTCTCTGTTTGAACTCCTGAAGGAAAGGATAAGGCTCGACTCATCTTTGAGCCCCAGTTCTAAGACCTTGCCACAGGATGGACATATTGAGTGAGTAGGGGTCAAAGAGATGAAGATACAAATAGGAAGCCATAAGCCAAGGCAGGAAAAATGAGTAACATATGCAAGGTTTGCAAATTGGGGAGAGCAAGCGTCATCAAAATTGGAGGTTCACAGACAAAGATCTGTGCTGGGGTGGAGCATGGTGTGGTGTCTAAGAAACAGAGAAGGTAAAAGGGGGACATCTGGGTGGGATTTGGTGCATACACAATAACTTAGCAGGGAAATCCAGCATGGCGGAAGACCTTGAGCAAGTCTAGGTGTCAGTGAAGGGAAATGGTAGAAAAATAAAGCTGTCTATAGATGCTATAGCCATATGCCACCAGTCTTCCGTGGAAGGGATAAGGGATTGGACCATCCTGGTATCTACGCCCTGTAGTGTGATTAAAGTTTTGAGACACCGTTTTCACAGATGTTTGCCATTTTTAGAAAGAGAAGGAAAAGGTTAGATGCAGACAGACCAGCAAGGAAAGCAGCAATAAAGGAGTCAAAGCAGTCGAATGATAGAGTGAACAGTAGGGATGATAATCACAGATATGGTAATGATTGGGGCACAGGTGTGAGAGTTATAAAAATGGACAAAGGGAAAAAGTATAGAGAGAAGAGCAATAGCTGAGGGCCGAACTTTGGAAATTTCAGAGAAACAGAAAAAGGGTGAGAAACAATGAAGGGAATGAGTTTACAGCATCCCAGATGAACAAGGAAGAAAGCTTATCAAAGATGAGGCCGTACAGACTGGACAGATGGGTGTCAGGAACGTGCTTACCATGCAAGCATAAAGATATGAATTTAGATCCCCAGCACCCGCATCTGCAGCTGGACACAGAGGAGCACAGCTGCAATCCCAACACTGGGAAGATGAACGCAGACGATCTCTGAGGCTCTCAGGCCAGCTTGCCTAGCCAGTTAGTGAGTTCAAGGTTCAGTGACTTCATTTCAAACACTGAAGTGGAGAACAGTTGAGGAAGACACCCAATGTCAGCCTCTGGTTCATACAGAGACAGACAAGGACAGAGACAGAGAGACAGAGAGAGAAAGCATCGCATGAGAACTGCTAAATACATCCACAAGATCATGAGTGCACAATCAGAACCATGGAGAAGATGCTGGGTGAATCAAAAAGTTGTCAGGACCCTCCAAGTATGCCTACTATGTACAACACCTATGTTCATAAAAGAACAGCCACACTGAACTTTAGTAAACTGAGTTCTTAAACACGCAAAGTGAAGATGTCCATTTCGTAGAGTCTTTCCACCATATTGCCTTTGTATGCTTCATTACAAAGTGTGTGGGCTTTGGTCTCAACCATCAGAGTTTTATACAGTATTTGGGCCTTGAAAGATAATTGCACTTGAAACAGTTCAGAGATGCCTAGCTTGTTTGAACTCAATGACTCATAACAGTTTGTGATTTAGGAACAATCATCCAAGAAGCACGTCAGCGTGCACTGCCCATGCATAAGACACCACTTCTACTCTGTTAAGAAGAGCATTATTTGATAGTCAAGGGGGACACCTTATCCATGGAGAGGAAGGGTTTCTCACTGTCCTCAAAACAGGTGACAAAGTAGACCTCAAAGAGAGATACTCCCTGCCAAATCCAAGTTGTTCAACTACAGCTGCACCTCAAAATCATCTGAATTCTCTTCCACCTCCTCATGTAGACCCCAAATGCCAAGATTATCCAAAAAGAGAATGGAAATCTTGAACAAGAAGATGCCAGGGTCTTTATGATCTTCTTTTCTGCACTGCTCTCATTTGCTACTGGGGAAACTGAGCCTCAGCGTAAAGAAATGATTTTTCGTGATCATATCACTGGCACCCTAACCCACTGATCCTCATTGCATTCCCAGGCCCAACAACACACTACAAAAGTGATGGATAATTTCACAATCTGATCTGACATAACCTGGAACCAGAAGTCAAATGCAGTAGGGAGAGGGGGCAGCAAAAGCTCATACATTTTCTGTGGTTATTTAATATTGATGAATTAAAGATGCAATGATAGAATCCAGCAATATCAGATTTCCTTGGTATCTCTTTAATTTAAAATGTTCTTTCTAAGTTGACAATATAATTATATCCCAGAAATTTGGATGCAACAATATCCTATTGGCTTCAGAACTTTATCTAGTTGGTTTGGAGTAATTAAGAATGGTAATTGGTGGAGCAATGAGACCCTACTCCACAACAGTACATACAACCCCCTCCACCAAAAAGGTAAACAGAGATAGCCATAACAAAATTTGACTGTATATTACCTTAAAGATTATAGCTGGCTGGCCAATAAGATGGCTCAGTGAGTAAAGGCACAACAATTCTTTGTCAACCGTGTTTTATAAATGTAATTTTATTAAGATTTTCTCTGCAGACCTTCATAGAATTTTAGGAGTCTGTACACTGGGTTTTAGTTTGGATTTTTTCATTTTAACCAGATGACAAATCCATTTTTCTAAAATTAAATGTATCTCCAAATAGTTTTGGTGGTATCTAGAAATTGATGTTCATTTTGTAGGATGTTTGGTGGAGAGCTCCATGTATCCTTCTTTTTTATTGATTTTTATTGAGCTCTACATTTTTCCCTGCTTCCCTCCCCGCCTCTCCCCTCCCCTTCAACCCTCCCCCAATGTCCCCATGCTCCCAATGTATTCAGAAGACTTTGTCTTTTTCTACTTCCTATGTAGATTAGATTTATGTATGTCTCTCTTAGTGTCCTCATTGTTGTCTAAGTTCTCTGGGATTGTAAGTTGTGGGCTGATTTTCTTTGCTTTATGTCTAAAAACCACTTATGAGTGAGTACATGTGATACTTGTATCACATGTATCCTTCTTTTAAGTTAAAGAATATACATTTCCTTGTTGACTGTGTCCTTTGCTTTACAGAAGCTTTTCAGTTTCAGGGAGTCCCATTTATTAATTGTTTCTCTCAGTGCCTGTGCTACTGGGGTTATATTTAGGAAGTAGTTTCCTGTGACAATATATTCAAGTGTACTTCCCACTTTCTATTCTATGAGGTTCGGTGTGGTTGGTTTTATGTTGAGGTGTTTAATCCATTTGGACTTGAGTTTTGTGCATGGTGATAGACATGGATCTATTTCAATTTTTCTACATGTTGATATCCAGTTATGCCAGCACCATTTGTTTAATTTATATGCTTTCCTTTTCCACTTGATATTTTTTGCTTCTTTGTCAAAAATCAGGGCTTCATAGGTGTGTGGATTAATATCTGGGTCTTCGATTTGACTCCAATGGTCCTTCTGTCTGTTCTTATGCCAATACCAAGCTGTTTTCAGTACTGTAGCTCTGTAGTAGAGTTTCAAGTCAGGGACTGTAATGCCTCCAGAAGTTACAGAATGGGAAAAGATCTTTACCAACCCCACATAAGACAGAGGGCTTGTCTCCAAAATATATAAATAACTCAAGAAATTGGTCATCAAAAGAACAAATAATCCAATAAAAAATGGAGTACAGACCTAAACAGAGAACTCTCAACAGAGGAATCTAAAGTGGCTGAAAGACACTTAGGGAAATGCTCAACATGCTTACCTATCAGAAAAATGCAAATCAGGGGCTGGAGAGATGGCTCAGAGGTTAAAAGCATTGCTTGCTCTTCCAAAGGTCCTGAGTTCAATTTCCAGCAACCACATGGTGGCTCACAACCATCTGAAATGAGATCTGATGCCCTCTTCTGGCCTGCAGGAAGACACACAAACAGAATATTGTATACATAATAAATAAATATAAAAAAAAGAAAAATGCAAATCAAAACAACTCTGAGATTCCATCTTACACCTGTAAGAATGGCCAAGATCAAAAACACTGATGACAACTTATGCTGGAGAGGATGTGGGGTAAAGGGAACACTCCTCCATTGTTGGTGGGAGTGCAAATTGGTACAGCCCCTTTGGATATCAATATGGCAATTTCTCAGAAAATTAGGAAACAACCTTCCTCAAAACCCAGCAATACAACTTTTGGCTCTATATTCAAAGGATGCTCTATCATACCACAAGGACATGTGTTCAACTATGTTCATAGCAGCATCGTTTGTCATAGCCAGAAAGTGGAAACAACCTATATGCCCCTTAACTGAAGAAAGGAGAAGAAAAATGTAGTACGTTACACAATGGAAATTCTACACAGCAGAAAAAAATAATGACATCTTGAAATTTTCAGGCAAATGGATGGATCTAGAAAACATCATATCGAGTGAGGTAACCCTAACCCAGAAAGATATGCATCCTATGTACTCATTCTTAAGTGGCTTTTAGACATAACGCAAAGAAAACTAGCCTACAATTCACAATTCCAGAGAACCTAGACAACAGTGAGGCTCCTAAGAGAGACATACATGGATCTAATCTACATGGGAAGTAGAAAAAGAAAGCCTGAGAATTTGGGAGCATGGGAACCATGGGAAAGGGTTGAAGCGGAGGGGAGTGGAAGGGAGGGAAGCAGAAAAAAAATGTATAGCCCAATAAAATTAATTTAATTGCTTCTTTCCTCTTCTTTTTTTCAATAAAATTAATTTTAAAAAAATAATATACAATTTCACATCACCATTCTTCTTTCTTATTTTTATGGTTTGGTCATTATTTTATGTACTAAAGTATTATTAGCTTTAATGACTAAGCATTATTTGTAATAAATCCAAATATAGCATGGCTATCTCTGTTAAAATTGCATTTGTTGAAGTCAGAGAGACAGCACAGCAGGTAAAGGTTGAAGTCTGTTGCCAACCTACCCACCAAATCCACCTTCCTGACACCCACACAGTGGAAGGAGAGAATTAACTCCTCTAAGTTCTCCTCTGACTTCCACATGTGCATAATGGCCTACACACACACACACACACACACACACACACACACACACACGTTTGTATTAAGGCCAAATCTAATTTTAAATTAATAATAAAACGTTCTTATTTTCTAAAAGGCTAATACTAATTTTAAAGCCCAACTGATTTATTAAGCATCAGGTTAGATTAGATAATGATGAAAAGAGAAGAGGTGAACTAGAAATCATAGACAAGGAAATTGTCAGCATACAGCACAGGCTTAAAACAGAAAACATTACAGAAGAAATGACAGACAAGCTATACAGGTCCAAGATCTACTTAAAAGAATTTAGAAGTGATGGTTGAAGAACTCAAGGATAGGCCGGGTGGTGGTGGCGCACACCTTTAATCCCAGCACTCGGGAGGCAGAGGCAGGCGGATCTCTGTGAGTTCGAGACCAGCCTGGTCTACAGAGCTAGTTCCAGGACAGGCTCCAAAACCACAGAGAAACCCTGTCTCAAAAAACCAAAAAAAAAAAAAAAAAAAAGAACTCAAAGATAGCCTTCCTCCTTCTGGAAGACATTTGTTAAACTGTTCAAAATTGATAAAGAAAACCAATGTCGCTAGAGATTTATTTCAAAAGGCTTACAATGATACTGAGGTGCATGGCTTCAAAATGCTCATAGAAATGTCCTAATAGCTTCTGGAGGTTCCAGTGTCTAAAGAAGACCTGTGCCCATTCTTCACAGCTCTGTCTCCATTAGCATCATGGGCCTGGCAGCTGAGTGGCAGTCCCAATCCATCTCAGCAGCCCTATCACAACCCACCACCAGTGTCCTATACATTGGAAGAACCCAGATAGGGTGGCCAGTGAATGGTCCAGTCCCTCTATCTCTAACACCTCAAGGTGGTGGCTAAGATACCCCATGTGGATTCAAAAGCTAAGATGGTGTGAAGGTTAATCTTGTCGTCGAGGTAAGATTTAATATCAGCACAGAAACAAATCTCTAGGCATGTCTGTGAAGAATTCTCTAGACGAAGTTAAATGTGGTGAGAAGACCTACCTTAAATATGAGTGATGCAATTGCACACTTGGGGTCCCCAGGCTGAATAAAAAGAGACAGGGAGTAGAACACAGCTGTGCACCACTCTCTGCTCCCCTGGAGCTGTGAGCCAAAGCCATCCCTTCATTAAATTACCTTTCTGAAGTAGTTTTGTCACAGCAAGTCACACAAGGAACAAGACCGAAGACCATGCTCCTGTAACTGACCTGAAGTGTTAACACAAGGCCGAGTGAAGTTCCTATTAGCTTTTTCATAGAAATTGACAAACTGACTAATATTTGTGTGGGAATGGAGTCAATATGGTCAAAACAGTCTTTAAAGAGAAGAACAAGGTACTGGAGGCGTCACATTTCCCGACTTCCAAACTCACTACAAAGCTGTCGTCAACACAACTGAGAGAGGAAAGAACGGTGGTTTTGATGAGTGATATCAAAGTAACAGGGCAGCCACATGCAAAATAACCAAGTTTGGCCTTCGCTTACACCAGAAAGGAGCAGAGAGCCTGACACGGCTATGCATTCCTACAATCCTGGTGCTCATGACGTGGAGGGCAGAGGATGGTGAGTTCGTGTCCTAACAAGGATATACAGAAGGATCCTGTCTCAGAGGCTAACTGTAAGAACTCAAGCTAGAAAATTTGAGGGAAAAATAGACATAAATCTTCTATATCTTGGGTTAAGAAATAGTTTCTTGCCTGTTGGTGGGGCCTCACATCTTTAATCCCAACACTCAGGAGGCAGAGGCAGGTGGATCTCTATGAGTTAGAGGCCAGCCTGGTCTTCAGAGTGAGTTCCAGAACAGCCAGAGCTACACAGTGAGACTCTGTCTCAAAAATAAATAAATAAATAAATAAACAACCTCACAAACGGAAAGAAGTAGTTTTTTATATAAAACATCAAAAGCACAAGTGATAAAAGTAAAGTTAGGAGACTGGAAGGATGGCTCAGTGGTTAGGAGCACTTCCTTCTCTTCCAGAGGACCCAAGTTCAGTTCCCAACTCCTGCTTTGGGAGGCTCACAACCAATACCAGCTCTAGATGATCTGACACCCTTTCTAGTTTCCATGAGCATCTGCTTTCATACACACACACATACACACACACACACACACACACACACACGCACACATGCACACGCACAAAATTTAAAATAATTTAAATATTTAAAACAAAATTAGGTTGGACTTCAAAATTTAAAGCTCTCCTATGCAAAACATATTTTATTTTCATCAGGAAAGTGAAAAAAGAACTTCTGAAGGGAAAAAGCAACATTTATAAATTATTTGCTAGATAAGAACCCTCTGTCCAGAACATTAAAACTCATTTACAACTTAAAAGACAAGTGAGCCGGGCTTTAAAACCCAGGCAATGGATCTGAGTAAACATTTCCCCAAAGATCTATAAGCAGCCTACACACACATGAAAAGAAGTACGACTCCATGAGTCATCAAGGAAATGCAAATCACAACCACAATGAATGCTACTTCACGTGCACTGGGATGACCTGGGCTTTGGCTGTTGTTGTTGTACGAAAGGGGAAAACACAGGTGTTCCTGAGGATGTGCAGCTGGAACTCTTGTATTCCGTCAGTGGGAATGTCAGCTGACCCAGAGACGAGTCTAGCAGTTACTAGGTTTGTGAAAGTATACAGTTAACATAACCCAGCAATTTCATTCTTGTGTATTTATACCTCAAATAATTGAACTATATGCCCAAGTAAGGTGTGAAGACTCATAAGTGAAGGCCCAGGATGAATGCCAAGGCAGCTTAGGCTGTGAAATAAGACTGTACCAGAATAACAAAGGGGGTGAGGACATGACTCACATGGTAGAGAGCTTGCTAAGTGAGAATCCATGTTTAGATCCCTGGTACCCACATAAAAGAGCTGGAGGATGACTCGTGCCCATAATTCTAGCACTGGGAAGTCTAAACAGAAGGGTTCCAGAGTTCCACTGGCCAGTATATCCAAGTCAGTGGGCTCTAGGCTCAACAAGAGACCTCATCTTCAAAACTAAAATGGAAAGCAAAAGAGAAAAACGGACAGTATTGGCCTCTGGGTTCCATAAGTGCACATATGGGCGTTCATACCTGTATGAACACGTGTCACAAGTAATACACATAGAAAGAAGGAAGAGAAGGAGAGAGGGAGTATAGAGAAAAAAACTCATGTCCATACTCAAACTTGAACCCAAAGATTTAAGACAGTGCTATTCTAATAACTCAAAACTGAAAACAATCCAAAAACCCAGTGTTCACAGTACATGTTATATTTTGGAGAACGGGTTGATCAATGACACTAGATTATACCAGAGCAGCCAGTCACAGAATATCACATATCCCATGATTCTACTCATATTATTACCAGACTTAGGGTCACACCCAGAGCCCCAAAAAGCCAGTTTCAACTATCCACCTTCAGTAAACCCAATTAAATCAGCTGTATTGCTAGAGGGAGGGAGAGAGAGAGAGAGAGAGAGAGAGAGATTCATTCAATGTGACCATATTGGGAAGAGGGATAAAGAGATCCAGTAACGAACCCCAAGAACTTCTTCAGGCTTCTGAAGTCAAGTTTAAGTAGAAAGCTGGGTTAAGCATATTGAGGCGGTCTAGGCGGTCTAGGTCAAAGTGTAATCCTGCCTATCATTGGTCCACCGTTATTTTGGCTCCACTCTCCTGCAAGGCTCTCTGACAAGTTGCAAATCCCTTCCCAGGGAGAAAAGTTTCCCCTCTGGTTTTAGGTTCTCTCTTTTGCAGGCATGAGATCCATGGGGAATTCCAGTTTCTTAAGCCCATTGTGTAACAGAATTCCTTTTAGTGGTTTAGTAGATTCAAACTCCTGTCCTTGTCTTGTAGTGACTTAGACAAGAAAATAACAAGAACTCTGAAGGTGTCAGTCCGTAATGGATGTGTTTATCACAATCACATGAGACCTTTTGCCCAATTGTTCTGCCCGTTTAATGCCAGCCTGCATGGATGCTGGCACTCATTGTGTCTAAGGAACGATAGGACAGGACGGGGTTAAACCATAAAGTCCCCTTATGCTTTCAAGTGGCTTTATAAGAATCACACATAGAACAAATATTCTGAAAAGGATGAATACAAGTGAAACTCACTTCTGTTTGCAAGAGGAAAATTTATTAGGTTTGGGGGACTGCAAGAGAAGACGGAAGAGGCAGAGAGACCCACAAAATACCTTGTGTGGCCTCTTCACAGCTCAGGTCTCTCAGACCACCAGAACACAAGTGGTTGGTCATGAAGAGGCCCTAGATGAAGATGGCCCAGTACTCATCTAGTACAGTCCCAGATGGACTCAGGACCAAACCACAGCACCAGGCCTTTGCTCTCCTTCCAGACTATGATCTGTACAGTGCTGGCTGTGAGGTCAGAAAGGCTGAGCTGATCCATCAATGGTCTTTCTGTCTTCGTGTCTTTGCGCAATCCTCCTGCTGGCCTTGGGGTGTTTAGCAGCCAAATGTATTGCAGGGGCCACATCGGGAGCGTGTAACACAAGGGTTTGTGACACAGGGTCCAATGGGCTTGTCACAGGCATTGGTGGTGGCACACGGGTTGCAGGGCAGCCTGGGACACAAGATCATTAGAGTCAGCATGAGAAAGGAAGTTTTCCAAAAGCAGGGTCTAAAAACAGGGAGCCCATTCTCTGATTTTTAGAGAGTAAGCTTTGTTCAGATCTCTCCTCTACAGAGTTCAGAGACAGTGGCAGCAGGGAGTAGAAAACACTGGCGTTGGAGTCAGGCCTTCTGTTTAACCCTAGGGACACAGGGAAGTCACTTCACTTCTAAGCCTCTGCCTCAAACCTAGAACATGGCATTGGTGATGTCCACTTCACAGATAGAAAACTGCCTGAGCTGCCACTTGGCCTGCTCTACTTATGATTAAGTCATCTTCCTTGGAGATGCTCAAATGCAAGAAGATTGTTATAGTGAATAGAATTCCTTCCCCTGAATGCTTCTAACAAGGATCCAAAGAAATGGTTGACCTACAATTTTGGTTTAATCAAAGCAATGATTGCTGGAGTTTCCTATTTCCTTTCCATGTCAGAAACCATTTATGAAAATAAAAAGAATTTTACCCATCAGTCAAAGAATCACCAGCCTCGTGACTATTTTTCAGAACATAAAGTATCATTAGTCTGGGTCACACTGGCAACAAGCACCATACAACAGTCTATAGAGATGCCCTGGTTTCTGACCCGCATCCTCCAAGTGCAGAATGACTCCTAAGGTACTCCGTGTGTCCCACAAGGGTGGACACACCCTCCAGCCACTCACTTGCAGTCTTCGCTCTCCAGCAGGCCCCTGTACGTGTTGATCTCACACTCCAGCCTGGCCCGGATGTCCAGCAGCACCTGGTACTCCTGGTTCTGACGCTCCAGGTCAGCCCGGATCTCACCAAGCTGGGACTCCACGTTGGTGATCAGGCACTGCACCTGGGACAGCTGGGAGCTGTAGCGAGCCTCGCTCTCTGTCAGGGTGTTTTCCAGAGAGTTTCTCTGTGGGGGAGGGGGGGAGAAGATAGAGACTATCACACAGCTGTCCCCTCTAAAGGTTCCTACATAGCCCTCCAAGGGAGTCACAGCCTTCAAGAGCTAGGAAGAGGGCATGACTCCAAAGGCACCCCAGACTCCACACTGCTCAGCAGCAGGTCTGGACACTACACACCAGGTTGTGCTGGGCCTGCAGCTCGATCTCCAGGGTGTTGACTGTGCGTCTCAGCTCGATGATCTCTGCCTGGCAGGACTGCAGCTGCTCTGAGCTGGACACCACCTGCTTGTTCAGCTCCTCGGTCTGCAAGAGGCAAAGGCAGAGACAGGTCAGACCCTGCCTTAGAGTCCTGGGGGACTCAGTTCCTGGGTGACCATGAGCTCAGATGCCCACCTGTGTGGTGAACCATTCCTCCACTTCTCTGCGGTTGGTTTCCACCAGGGCCTCGTACTGACACCTGGTCTCATTGAGCACACGGTTCAGGTCCACAGTGGGAGCAGCATCCACCTCCACGTTGAGGCGGTCTCCAAGCTGGCAGCGCAGGGTGTTGACTTCCTGGTGGGGGAAAGGCAAAGGATGGGCCACAGATCTAAGTAGGCTTCTGTACTTTAAGAAGCATGCTGGGAGTGCACCTTTAATGCAAAAGACTTTAAAAATATGGATGCCTGTCAGAAACAAGTTTATCATGAATGCTCTTTAGAGGAAAGGAAAGTTTAGCGTAAATATAATGAGAGTATCAATAACTGTAGTGGAAGAAGCATTGCATCGAAGTTAGAAAATCTGAGTCCAGTGGATGGAAATCACCCCTGGTGACTCGATCTGAGTCCCTTCCCTCATCTCTGTATGAAGATTCTTGGGTAAGTTTTGTTACTATTTCTTGGAACTCCAAGATTCTGCCATTCTTTTCTGGTTATATATTTGTTGTGTGCTAAGCGATTTTGCAATTATTGCTACTTAAATATGGAGGAACTGTTAAATGTTGTCCATTCTGCACCCTCTAAGGTCATATCCTGTCTGTTAGAACTTGTTTCTCCCTTGGGAAAGGATCTGATGCAGCTGACTTCCTCAAATCTCATTCAACTATGAGGTCCAAAGCAACCATTATGAAAGTTCCTTCTTTTCTCCCATCTTCTCATCCACCCATCTGCACACACACACCCGTCTTCTAGTTTGGTATCCATTTGCCTGGACTTCACAAAGGACAATTGTCTCTTTCTAAACTTCATCATTGATTTGATAGCCACTCAGAAAATAACAGAATTCATGTGAGTCTTGGCCCATGCATCTGATCCCGTGTGAACACAGATCAACCAACTGCACTTCCTCCTATCAAAGAGACCAACCTGGGCCCCACTGCCCAATCATCTCTCAAAACTATCCTTTATTCAACTGGCAAAAACATTGCATTAATCTCGTAACCCAAGACCTACCTTCCCCTGCTGAGAGGGATCCTCAGTACTGAGATGTTAGGAACCGGGATTTCCTTACCTCCTCATGGTTCTGCTTAAGACACAGCAGCTCCTGCTTCAGGGACTCCACCTGAGCCTCCAGGTCAGACGTGCAGAGGGTTAGCTCATCCAGGATCCTGCGAAGGCCATTGATGTCCGACTCCACCAGCTGCCTCAGGGACAGCTCGGTCTGGTACCTGCATACATAGTCAAAAGTCAGAAGACATCCATGAGAAAGAGCTTCCGTTTGGATAACCCAATCAAACCCACCCGACTTTGAGTTTGTTCCATTTTAAATGTTCTGAAAGAAAAGCATCGCTGTGGTGAGGCGACCTGTCTCCTTCCAGGACCCACAGAGAAGGCGCTGTGTGTGGTTTCTCCCATCATTCCCTGCATTGGTTCTAAGAATCCATCCACAAGTTGCTATCAGGGAAGTCTACCGTCTCTATCATCTTGGGTTGCTACCCTTCCCAATTCTGCTATAACCTGTCTTCCTTCCTTTCCAACTACCCTGAGGATCCTGAAATTCAAAGTCACTTAGATCCAGTTTTGCCATTAGATGTCTAGAGGTGGGATTCTTTAATCTCCCTGAGCCTTGATTGTAAAATGAAAAAAAAACTAATACTTTATTGTTTGATGTTGAATATTAAAAAAAATGATACTTGTGAGATACTATTACAACTCCTATAGGTCTTTTATGGGACCTATATAAGGTTGCATAGAAGATTCAAAAGATTATTATGATTACAATTTTACCTGAAAATACTGATTAATTCACTGAAAGAAATAGCTTTTGCCTCTTTTTTATGACATACTAACTCCTTTGGGATGTAATGATAATACACTTCTTCCAGATAGACTTAAAACATAGACCCTCAGCTCTCAGTGAAGAGACCTTGGCTTTTGACCTAACTCTAACCCAAGTCACAATAGCACTTAGAAGCTGTGTCTGGCACAACTCTGGAACAAGGAGTCATCGCTTTGAAGCCCAGTCTCTCCCTAGGCTGCTCTGGTCATTACAAATGTCTTACTTGGTCCTGAAGTCATCGGCCGCCAGCTTGGCGTTGTCAATCTTCACCACCAGCCTGGCATTCTCAGACTTGCCACACAGAATCTGCAGAGGATCGATTGTGACACGAGTTATGTTATTATTCTCGCCCAGTTGCTCTGTGTCGTTTCAGATCGTCACATCCAGTACACAAGCACGTGATTCCTTCAGTGAACCATCACGTGACAACCTAGGGTGCTGAGGCAGAACCTAGCCTGGATACCAAGAGCAAGAGTCCAATTTGAATGTCATTGCTCATTCACCCACAGCTGGCGGGTACAGTCAGGACTTCCGGGGCTTCTTCTAGTGTTCCTGTAGGAACCGAGTGTACTGGGTAATCAAACCTCAGGTCAGGTGACCAGGGATCCCCGTATGCTTAGGATGAAAGCATTCTTGGATGCTAAAATGAGGCGCGTGCAGATAATCAGGGCAAGGTGGATACCCAGTCACACCACCTCCACTGGAAAACCCTGTTGACCCTGTCCACTCTGCTGGCACCGTGCACTTACTTTAGGTGAAATGTCTTCCCCCACCTAGAGAGCAAACCTTGTGGAACCTAAATCCCCTCTTTTTCCAGTTCCTCCAAGTGGCCACTTCTTTCATGTACACCATATGTTTTCCATAGCTCTTCTTACAACCTTGGCTTGTGGTCACTCTTAGCCATACCTCTCTACCCTATGAAGCTGTGATCTCCTACTGGAATAAAATTTTCTTTCTCAGCATTTTACCCCTGACCCCTACCCTAGCACTTTGCCTAATGCTCACCAACTATGAGTGGATAAATAAATGATACTCAAGCCGTACTAATCCTTTCTGGCATTCACTGTGTCAGGACAGCAGACAGACAATTCCCTCCACAAACCAATGGCCTGCACAGTCAGACATAAACTCCTATTTGTTTGGGTCTAGGAAAGTGTTTAAATGGGAAAGTGCTTGCTTTGCAAAATGAGGATTTGAGTTCAATCGCCAGAACTCAAATTCAAATTAAAAAAAAAAAAAAGACATGGCGTGGTAGCCCTCACTGACATGCCCAGCACTGAGGAGACAGAGTCCTGTGGCTTGCTGACCGGCCTACTTGACAAGTTCCAGGCCAGTAGATGACCTTGTTTCAGGAAAAAAAAAAAACAGAGGTGAATGGCACTAGGTTGTCCTCTGCCCTACACACACACACACACACACACACACACACACACACACACCAACATGCACACATGCATGTATGCATGCACACACATGAGGACTCATACACACATCAATAGGCACCTGCAAATACATATGCTCTACACATAGACACACACAAAAACAAATCCTGCTTGTCATTCAAATACCACTTTGATCCTGGTTCTTTTGAGGATCCTTCCCATTCCCACTTTTGGTGGCCTCTACTCCTGTCTTCATGGCCCCATATGCCATTTGCCTACATACCTGTTCTAGTGAATGGTGTGTGTGTGCGTGTGTGTGTGAGAGAGAGGCTTCTGGAGCTGGTGGTTTTTCTGGTTTACCAAAGCTATCTTTAAAAGTAGTTGCAAAGAACTAATTCAGGTGCACAGTTTGTTTTAAAATGATATAATCTGTCTGAAAGCAAGAAAGGGGCGTCATAATAAGCCTTTGAAAATGAGCTATTCAGCTGTCTCTGTGGATTTCTCCATCCTGATCTTGGCCTTTGCTCATATATTCCCTCCCCTTCTCTTCGACTGGATTCCCGCAGAGCCCGGCCTGGTGCTTGGCTGTGGATCTCTGCATCTGGCCCATCAGTTACTGGGTGAAGGCTCTAGGATGACAGTTGGGCTATTCACCAATCTGGTTACAGGGGAAGGCCAGCTCGGGCTCTCCCTCCACTATTGCTAGGAGTCTTAGCTGGGGTCATCCTTGTGGATTCTTGGGAATTTCCCTAGCACTAGGTTTCTCCCTAATGCCACAGTGGCTCTCTCTGTCAAGATATCTTCTTCATTGCCCTCCTACTCCGCTCCTCTCCCCCCTTGACCATCACATCCCCTCATGTTCTCATCCCCCATTCCCTCCCCTTTACTGCCCTCCTTGTTTTCAGTTTACCCAGGAAATCTCATCCAGTTCCCCTTCCCAGGGTGATCCATGTGTCCCTCTCAGGGTCTTCTTGTTACCCAGCTTCTCCGGAGCTGCAGATTGTACTCTGGTTGGCCTTTGCTTTACATCTAGTATCCGCTTATGAGTGAGTACATACTGTGTCTGTCTTTCTGAGTCTGGGTTACCTCACTCAGGATGGTGGTTTTTCTAGCTCCATCCATTTGCCTGCAAACAGAGACAGCTGAACCAAGCTCCTGGAAACTCATAAACTCTAGAACAACAGCCGTGGAGCCTCAGTGGGACCAAATTAGGCCCTCCAGATGTGAAAGACAATGCTGAAGCTTGGACTTTCTGAGGGGTCCCTTGCAGTAGGACCAGGATCTATCCCTGGTGCATGAGCTAGCTTGGTGGAACCCGCTCCCTATGGTGGGATGCCATGCTCGGCATTAATGTAGGGGAGGGACTTTGTCCTGCCCCAACTTAATGTGCCAGGCCTTGTTGACTTCCCATGGGAGCCTTCACTTGTTGGGAGGACTGAAACGGTGGTGAACTGGGGGAGGAGAGAAGGGAGTGGGAGGGAGAACTGTGGTTGGGATGTAAAATGAAATTTTTAAAAATTAGTTAAAAATAAAAATAAACTAGTTTTTCTGGTTTGGGGTAAGAAGCAATGTTTAAAAAAAAAAACCTCAGGTTAATTTGACACTAATACTGAATCCGCATACTTCCATTATGGTGATTCCAAAAGGGGTTTTCAAAGACATATCTCTTTAGGCCAGTGAATTCTACATCACTTCTAACCGTAAGCAGCCTTATCTCTGTTCTGACTTCATTATGTTCAATTGGAATAAATAATTCATTCAACTGACATTATGATGCTCATGCCCTCACCTTCTGCTGCAGCTCCTCGATGGTCCTGAAGTAGGCCTGGTAGGCAGGGCACACCAGAGGGTCCTGCTGCTGGTTCCTCTCCTGGATCCGACTTTCCAGCTCTGCATTCTCTCTCTCCAGCTGCCTCACCTTCTCCAGGTAGCTGGCCAAGCGGTCATTCAGGAACTGCATGGTCTCCTTCTCGTTGCCATTGAAGGAGCCCTCACAGAACCAATTGCAGTTGCCGATATTGGCAGGGATGTTGCAGGCCCCGGGCAGGGTGCAGCTATGGCAGCTGTTGGGTATACAGGGCCGGGAGGAGCAGCTGGTGCGGCAGCTCATGGTGGGCAGGCAGCAGTTGTACGGCATGGTGCTGGAGGGAGCAGAGCTAGGAGAGTTGGCTTCTACACCTGATGTTCTGTCTCTGGTACTGTCTCCCTGTGCTCTCCAGGGCTTTATATCCTGTCAGTGGTGGGTGTGGTGACCATGTAAAACATTTATTTCCCTTTTGCTCTCATTACCAATTTTCCATTTGTTACTTAGCCACCTCGCATGAGTCCTTGAGCTCATAAAATCTTTTACTTTGGCTTCCTGCTATGTCAGGACTCCTCACCAATCACGCCGGTTAGTTCAGACGAGCTTCATGGTTTGGCTTCAAAGCAACCAACTTTGCCAACAACAGCACTTAACTTACTGGGCATTAAGTTACAGTAGCTTCTGGCCCTCAGATTTGGGGGCACTTCTGATCTCCTTCTCCTGAGCTTAGGAAAGGGCTGTGTCTGATTCAGCTTAGTGTAGTGTCTGGGGGGAAGAGCATCTTTTTGGAAACCAAACTGGTTAGTAGAGAATCCCAAAAGCAAACATCAGAAAATACAAGTTGGCTCAGTGCCGCCAAGCCATCCAAGTGGGTGGGGACAATGCTAGCCTCTTCCTAGGGAGTTACAGGAGTCTCTTGGGGTCCATTTGTGCTGTTGTGTCCTCATAGGAATGCTTAGGAAACTAACATTTTGGGACAGCTATTGAGCATGAAGTATTAAAGTATTTGCACACAATGTGGCTGTAATTGACTGCTGTTTGCTTGAGTGCCCATTTGGTACCAGACACTGAGTGAGTTAGGTAGCTCCTATGCATTAACTCCTCCAGGGACCAAAAAGCCTTGTAAGAGTTTGTAAGGTGGCCTCAGACTCTTCCCAAGATCCTAGAGGTCCACTGTGGTCGAACCAAGATCATAAGCAGATTTCCCTAATTCCAGTGACCATATTCTCACAACAGCATGGAACTCTCCCACTTCCCATAAGATGGAATAATGTGTGATAGACAGAATTCAGTCAAACTCAGCCATTGCCTGGCAGTGCTTCTCCCCAGCCCTTCCACCCATGGATATGAACAGAGAAATAAGTCTATTCTTCCTTTAAGAGCCCAAGTCATTTCTATTCTAATGAAAGTCTACTTAACAAGACCACATGGCTCCCACTAGAAGTTGGAGAGAAGCCAACTCCTAGTCAATCTAGTGCAGAAACACCTGAGTTTAGTCCTCCAAGGGGTGTGATCCCTCAGTGCCTGCATCTGTCATGTGCTAAGGTGACGTCTCAAGACCACCAGCACATTCTGGCAAACACATCTCTGCCTTCGAACCTTCCTAGATGGAGCTTTGAACAGTTGGGATTGTATGTCTAATCTATCAGTGTGCCAAACACAAAAGGCATTCTTAAAGTTTTACTTCTTGAAAACACGGAGCTAATTCCTATCACATAGTTAATGCTCAGATCCTCCCTCATTCAAAGGTGCGCTGGGGCCCTGCTCTTTTCGTTACTCTCATGGAAGACATATTTTAAGGCTGTATCACATTTTGGAGCCAGCCAGATATTATTTGAAACTAAACCTATTAAGTGAAGTAGACATCCATGCCGAGTCATTTCTTTAATGGGTCAGAAACAAGTTGTGACTACAAAACAATAATGTGTATTTTTCTTGGACGATTCTGAAAGTCATTTCCAAGGAAGAGCTAGCTCCAAGCATGGTTCTCGACAGAAAGCAAGCTTTAAGCAAATGGGTGTTCTTTTAAGGCTATTCCTTCCTCATGTTCATAGCCTCTGCCTTCCCACTTAACCCTACTTGTAAATGGTTCTAACGTGACATGTGGGTCAGGTGTGCTGATTTATAATCAGTACCAAGTTGATCAAAGCCCAATTGGATGAGCTCACACAACCCAGAAAATAGGTGAAACTTTTAATTTTTTTAAAGTATCTTCCATTCTTCTCTTCTTCTATGCCACCAGCCTCAAAAGACAAAGATCCCAGACAATGCTATTTTCTAAAAAGAAAGGATAGTGTGTTGTAAACTAGAAAATATGTCCATGAAGCGTGTATAACTATTTCCATAGCTTCTGCCTCAGTCAGAGTGGAATAATACATGGAAAATATTACTATATTCAAAAATGCATGGTAGAGTTAGAAAAAGACACACATCCTGGGTGGAGGTAGCTGCATTTGCTGAGTAGTGACATGGCTATTATATAATGAATGCCTGAAAGGGTGTGGATCTGGTAAGAAAAGAAACAAGTTTCAGTTTGTTTCCTAGGAATTCTTAGAAGCAAGCACTTCTCGTTGGTTCCATTTACTATATGCTGTGTGTTCTCAACTTTACATAAATGATGATATTGTCCCTGGCCAATGACCCTTCAATAAACATGATGGGAAGATGAAATCCTAACAACCAGAAAGGTTTTATAGTTACCTGTATCATTGTGTCAGACGCTGTGGCTGAGGCTTCTGGTTTCAAGATGTGAGCCAACGGCATCTGAGGTTTAAGGACACTATTCATTATAGAAGCCAAGGTTATTTCCATGCCAGAGATCACACACAAACTCAACAGTAGTATTTAACCGTGGAGTGAAGTCAGGGCAAGTCTTTTGCTGGAGCCACCTTTCCTGTCTTTAAAGTCATGAGGAAACCTCCCTTCTCTTTCCCAATGTCACATCCATAATGGTGAGAATTTGCTGTTTGAAATTCTCATCAGGACACAGCATATGAAAGATGTGTTCTTTCGGAAATGCAAAAAGGTACATTGGGTTCCTCACAAATTTCTTTATTACATGTATACAAATGGCAGTGAGAAGCTGTGAATGGTAACACTGGGCAAGCAAGAGGATTTCTCATATCAAAAAACAGTCCAGTTTAAGTCAAGAAGTTCCAAGTTCACCCATGCTACGGTTTTAACTCTAGAATAGAAGAAGGTGCAACAATCCAAAACAACATAACTTAATGATTTTACTTACTTATTGTTATCATGTGTGTGTCCATGAGTGTAGGCACACACACACACACACTCACACATGTGTGTGTGTGTGGAGGTCAGACAACAACTTTTAGTAGCTATTTCCCTCCTTCTACCTTTGTGTGAATATCAACTCATCAGCCTTACATGGCAATAACTTTGCTAGCTGATCCATCTCATCAGCCCTAACAATGGTTTTATTCTACCTGGGATGGCTAGATTAAGGAACTCTGAGGAGAAGAGGTTAAAATCTGGTGTGTAGAGTGCTCTACAGGTCAAGAGAAAGAGCAAATGCTAGCACAGTTTCTCAAAGCCCAGCAGATAAAGTAGCTTGGGGCTTAGTGTGTAAAGCTTTTGCATTACACTCAGTGTCAAGTGATAATTTGAGGTGAGCATGAAGGAGCTCTGAGGCAACAGCTTCTTCCCCAGCATCCTACAGACCATGCCCCTTCACAGTCGTCAGTGAACTCCCTCTTTGTATGTCCAATATGATTCTCCTCTCCTTCGGTCTGTATTCTGTTGGCCATCCCCTCAGTGGAGTTCTTGGCTTCTTTTGGTTCTATGTCACCTAAGCTGCTCCTCTATTTTCCTCCCCAATTTCTGTACCCAGATGTCCTCAAAAACCTGAAAAAAAAAGAAGCTATGAACATCATTTGGGGAATTTTGAAGCACACTATGTCATCTCTGTCACTTCCATCAGTGGTCCCCAGGGCTCTTTTGTAGTCTACCATCTTCCCTTCTGATTAGTTTAATAAAGAGTTGAATGGCCAACTATAGATAGGCAGGAAGAGGTTAGGCAGGATTTCCAGAGACAGAGAGGATGGAAGGAGAAGACAGGGAGAGGAAACAAGAGGTGCAAGATGGAAGAGAGATATAAATGTGTTAATTTAAGTTATAAAAACTAATTAGGAGCAAGTCCTAAGCTATAGTCCAAGTTTTCATAATTAATAAGAAGTCTCCATGTCATTATTTGGGAGTTGGCTGTCGGGACAGAGAAAAACTCTTTATATTATGACTCCTACAGCTCTGGCTACCACCCTTATTTAAATAACTCTCTAAAAAATCCAGCCATTTGTGGAGATGGAGGAGGAGTGGATGGGGAGGGAGTTGATGGGAAAGAGGAAGAGAAGGGAGGGAGGGAGGGGAGAAGAGAGGAAGGGAGGATGGGAGGGGAGGAGGAAGGGGAAACTGTTTAGTATGTAAAATAAATGGGGAAAATGTTATTTAAATTTAAAAAGAAAAGAAATATACTTAAAAACATACTTTTTAGGATGGCTGTACCACCATTGTTTCCTTTCAGGAGGCTCAAAAACTTCAGACCCAGGGTCTGGGAAGTTGACTCGGTGGTTATGAGCACTTGTTGATCCTGAAGAGGACCTGAAATTTTTCCCAACATGCACATGACAATTCACACTCATCTGTAACTGCAGTTCCAAGGTATTCGGTGCCTTCTTCTGACAGCCATTGATAGCAGGTGCACACTTACTACACATACATACATGTAGGCTAAAATTTCAGACATGTTAAAATGAAATAATCAGTTTTTAAAAGAGAAAAACTTTATACCCATAGTAGGTGTTTTTGATGATTAATTTTATATGTTTATACAACTTTGGTAAGGGATGCCAGATAGCCGATTAAGTCTACTTCTGAATGGATTTATGGAGTGTTTCTGAAAAACATTATACTGAAGATCATTTTTATCAGTGTAGATGAGCATCATCTAAATCACTGAAGGCTCAAAGAATGAAAATAAGTGTGCAATGATGTTGGGTTAACTCTTCCTTGTTGACCTAGGATGCCAGTCCAATCCTGGTCTCAGACATTTATGCCTTCAAACCTTGACTAGGACCCATAATGTTGGCTCTCTTGGTTTTTAGGTCTTTGGGCTAAGAATGGAGCTACATAATTGCCTTTTGTGGGCTATCATCTTCAAGATCACACAATTTCTCAATCTCCTTAATGACATGAGCCAACACTACACAACAATTTTATATACATCTATGTCTTAAATAGAACATAGATATATACATAAATAGATAGATAGAGATAGATAAGTAGATGATAGATCGATGACAGATGGATGGATGGACGGACGGACAGACGGACGGACAGGCAGACAGATAGATATCCTAGTGATTCAGTTTCTATAAAGATCCTATTGGTTGATTATCCAAGATCCTGACTAATCCAGTGTTCAACCAGTATAGTTATAATTTCCCCCTGTCTTTTCTTCCTTGTTCCTTATCTCCAATCAGTTTCCACATGCTAGAGGATGCGTCCAAACTCCACTCATCCTCTCCCCCCCCACCCATCTCATTTCATGATTTCTCTCAGCAGCTACCTAGAAGGTCTTCCTTCTTCTATTCCATGCAGCTCTAAAAGAGAGAGACCCCCTTCCCATACACATACTACCTGAGGCAGGTGGGAGAGCTACCTCTAAAGTCAAAAGAGCTGGAGAACTCCCCCTGCTCCTCACCAGCTGAAGCACTTGGGAGAACAGGCCCTGCATCTCACCTGGGCAGCACAATAGAGCTGACCCTGTTGGCAGAGGTATGGGTAAGCCAGCCCCAAGGTCACGAGCAGTGGGAGAACAGTCACGCCCAGGATGGTCAAGGGAGAGATGCCCCCTTACCCTTTTCCCCTCACTGCCTACAATGGAGGATGGAACTGACCCTCCTAGTTACCAGCTGCAGCACTCAGGAAAGTGGGTCCTGTACCTTGTCTGCACAGTAGAGCTGACCCTATTGACAGGGGTGCCAGTAAATTGGCCCCAAGAACATGAGCATGGGATTTATGGCCCTACCTCTCATCTGCCACATGGTGGGGTGGGCAAAGGAGAAATGCCCCCCCATCCCTCACCACCTGTAGCATGTGGGAGAGCTGGCCCTGAGGTCATAAGAGTAGGAGAGCTGTCCCTGCTCCATCACTAACTACAGAACCCAGGAAAGTAGCCCCTGCACCTCACCTGAGCAACACAATAGAGTGGGCCCTGATGGTGCAGGTATGAGACGGGTGACCCTCAGGGTGCGAAAGCAGGAGAACTGGTCCCACCCCTTTCTCATTGCTACAAGGGGTGAACTAGCCAAGGTAATACTGGAGAGCTCACACTGGTGGTGAGGACATGGAAAATCTGGCAGGCTGACCAACCCTGCAACTACCCAGGCCCAGAACCAAGATTATGAGTTGACCCACCCCAACATCCACCCCATCTGTGGTCTGCTGGAGTACATGAAAGTGCTAGTCCTGCAGACCCAAAGCTGCAGGATCTCCACAACACAAGGCAACAACAGGATATCCAAGAGGCATCCCATTGAGGGTCCAGCATCAATAGCATAGCAGATACTAGAGGCCTAGAACCAGACCAATGACTCTGTGGTGAACATTTGTACATCAAGATTTATGAATTGCCGGGCAGTGGTGGCGCACACCTTTAATCCCAGCACTTGGGAGGCAGAGGCAGGCGGATCTCTGGGAGTTCGAGGCCAGCCTCGTCTACAAGAGCTAGTTCCAGGACAGGCTCCAAAGCCACAGAGAAACCCTGTCTCGAAAGTCAAAAAAAAAAAAAGATTTATGAATTAAAGTGTTCATTGCATAACTCACAGTGTCTCACTACAGCTTCCACAATGAGATTGATTTTATTTCATTCTTTTTCTTTATTCTCTCTTAAATTTTATTTTTTTGAGGGGGGGGAGATTACAAGGGCAGAGGGTGGATATCAAGGGACAGAGAAATGAATGTGATTAAGATGTATGATGTGAAAGACACAAATGTTGAGGATTGCAGACCACCAGACCCTGAATTTCTTCTAAACAACTTGTTTTCCTCTGCTCTCAGCATAAGACCCTGATGGCAGGTGAGTGATTTCTGGTGAATGCAGCTGAAAGATCCCGAGAGCTGGGATGTAGCCAGAGCACTATATAAGCTGCCCCTAAACACACTAAAGTGGGAATTCTTGGCATTCTTGTCTCAAGGATATTCCCATGGCCCTGTCTGTCTGTCTGTCTGTCTCTGTCTGTCTGTATATGTTTTTAAATTTTCAGCCTAGTTCCCATAGCACATAGTGAATAGAGTACAGTACGGAACTGGTGTAGTTTTACAAGTGGAGACCCCAGTGAGATCACCCTCAGGAATGGTGAGGGTGGATTAAACATGGGTATATGTATTATGTGTGTTTGAGTCTTCAAAGAAACAGAGTATAGACAGTCAGATTATAAGCCATAAAAGGATGGAATGTGCACAGAGAATTTGGATTATGTATATTGTGTTTTCTTTTGGTTTTTTGACTGGAGAAAGACATTTGATTCTGAGAACTACTAAAAAAGGTGCCTTGACTTTAAAATACAGGACTAAAGATATGTTGCTTTGGAAAAGAGGTTCTGATTTTGTTTTCACAGAAGATGAGAATATGTGGAATCATAAGGCTAACATGGTTTGATGGACCAAGATCCCCTGAAATGTCTCTGTGAATAACCCCAAAAATTACTTCACCCAATAATCAGCAGGAAGTAGTCTGGAGAGAGAACTATGCCAAAATTCCCTACTGGAGGTTGTGGGGCCGAGGGGGATGGCATAGGTGGTGGTGGTAACAGGGGCATCAGCAACCGCAGCCCTGGAGCTGAGGCAAGCCAAGGTGAGTCACCCAGACCTCTGGGCTGCCCATCCGTGAGCAGTGTACAGAGAGGCAGTGACTGGAGCAGAGTTTCGCAAGAGTGACAGCCAACTGCCGAGTGCTCATGGAGACGTCCAGAAGGCAGCAACAGGGAGGCAGCAGCAGTCCCAGGCTCTGCACATCCAAGAGTTTGACCTGAGGGGCCCATGAAACAGCTGTGGAAGGTCTCTGAGCCTGCCTGCCACCCCAGCTCTCAGCAGCAGCGAAAGGTGCATCACTCCAGCCCAGTTAATGCCAGGTCTGGTGGAGACTTTGAGACAGTGACTATGGTCGCTAGGGCATTTTCCAACTTATTGCTATTATATTTGTGCCAAGCCCATGCCAGTCCAAACCCTTGGTCTATTTGTATCTAAAAGGGGGACACAAAGAATCAATAAAAAAAAATTAAAAAAGAAAAAAAGAAAGCCAAGTAGATGACAAAACAAAGCTGCTCTCTAAGTCTCAGCCAAGCTAGGCATGATGGGGTGGACCGACATGAACTGAAGCTGTCTTATAAGTAAATGAAAGCATGGAACTTGAGCTGAGACTTGGTATAATAATGAGAAAAACAGAAAACAGCAGCTTCAAGGGAAAGGAAGTTAAACCAATTACCCTTCAGAGTGAACTTTAGCAAGAGAGACAGACTTCGGCCTAAGGTCCATAGAAAAGCTCCAAGAACTTCATCCAGAGAGATTTCTTAAAGTAAAAGAGAATGAGAGCTCCACTGCAGACACCATGATGGGGGGAGGGAATCTGAAGGAAAGGGAGGCCTCCAAAGAAAACCCCTAAACAAAAACCCCTGAATAAATTTTTAAGATATTGTGGATAGTTCAACACTAAGTACCATAATCTGTACAGCACTTGGCATATGTGGAGCCAGATCTGAAAGGGACAATAAGATTATCTTGTAGCTGCTAGAGGGAGGAGCAACAGGACCACAGCTCTGATGGTTTCTTTACTTTCTGTTCTAGAGAGCAAGCTTTGGGGAGATCTGACTGGGTTTATGGATTTGGAGGCAGCTGGAGAGTTTGTGTTCTAACAAGACTGAGATTTGGAAATCAGCCAATTCAGGAGTCATATTGGGGTGCTAATAATCCAGGAACAGAGATATAGATGGATAAAAGCTGGAAGCCAGGGCACACGTGAGCAGAGCAGTGTTGGAAGCTGTGATGGACTGTGAAATCAATGAAGGTGAGGCAGGGGCTCCAGAGAGATGAGATGAGATACCTCCAGTGGTAAGGTAGTTTAGGAAAAAGAAAAAAATCCTAATTAGGGAGACAAATTGAGAAATTTGCAGGCTGGGGGATTCTCAAAATAGCCAAGGGCCCCCTAGCTGCAGCAAAAGCACCTTGGTGTTCATGTCCAAGCTTTCTGTATGGCAAGCATGTAATGAGAGTCGCCCATCCAGAGAACACCTCTCCCTTGTCCCTCAAGGTTTCCCTCTGAGCATAATACCTAGGTCAGTCATTCGATCCATTTACTCACCCTGCTGGTGAGAGGTATTTTTATGGGACAGTCGTGAATATTTTACAAAGTATGAATATGAATGAGAAACATCTTTACTATGCCAGAGAAATCAAGTTTATTGGGAAGTAAATGAAGCTGCCTCCTTGCATTCCAGAGAATACCAGAGAAGAAAGGAAGGCAGGATATGGAGGCATGTACAGGAAACGCCCTCTATGGTAAGCCCCAGAGCTCAGATTGCAGAGGTCTGACACCTTCAGCAGCAAACAGGCTCAACCTTCAACTGAAGGAGCTTGTCCGGAAGTTGAAGATGGCTGTCTTTGCTTGTTGGTTCTGCAAAACCTGTGAGTTTCTGGCAAACACCGTTTTCATGGTGATGTTTCTTAATGGCGATGGAAGTCCTGTCTAAGTAGGCACCTGGAGACTGTTCCTGCATTTTAACTAAATGGCTTCATTGACATTTTCGAAGGGGATCTAAGTTGTTCAGTTAACAGCAACGCTTTTGACAGCCGCCACAAGGTCCACAGGAGGTACCAGTAGCATTGGTGGTGGCGCATGGGTTGCAGGGGAGGCTGGGAAGACACAGAAGCAAACATAGGGTTGGAGAGAATAAATCAGAGAACCCTAAATCACGCACAGTATCTTTTACTTATAGAAACAACCTAAGAACTGTCAGTGGATGGAATTAGAATTGTGGCTGTGACCAAGCCCTTTTCTCTTACCCACAATACCTTGGGCCAAACTGGAAACTTGTGCTTTTAAAAAATATCTCACACTCTTCCCTCTCATGGAACTTAATGAGATTGGCCTCACCCAACATGTAAGGCTGTAACTGGCAATATCTGGACACACCTCTCTCCTCTCTATTGATAACTTTCAAAAACAGAAGCTATGCCCTTCACCTTTGCTCACACGCATTTATTTGACTAATGCCAATCACTGCGTCCACTGTGGGCTTTCGAAGCACTATGTGAGCATCTGAAACATGGCCACCAAGTGTGTTTCTCCTGTCTAACATGTCCACCACACATGCTATCCCAGAAATCCATTCTGCACTCACTTGCAGTCCTCGCTCTCCAGCAGACTCCTGTACGTGTTGATCTCACACTCCAGTCGGGACCGGATGTCCAGCAGCACCTGGTACTCCTGGTTCTGACGCTCCAGGTCAGCCCGGATCTCACCAAGCTGGGACTCCACGTTGGTGATCAGGCACTGCACCTGGGACAGCTGGGAGCTGTAGCGAGCCTCGCTCTCTGTCAGGGTGTTTTCCAGAGAGTTTCTCTGTGGGGGAGAAGACAGAGACTATCAGACAGCTGTCCCCTCTAAAGGTTCCTACATAGCCCTCCAAGGGAGTCACAGCCTTCAAGAGCTAGGAAGAGGGCATGACTCCAAAGGCACCCCAGACTCCACACTGCTCAGCAGCAGGTCTGGACACTACACACCAGGTTGTGCTGGGCCTGCAGCTCGATCTCCAGGGCGTTGACTGTGCGTCTCAGCTCGATGATCTCTGCCTGGCAGGACTGCAGCTGCTCTGAGCTGGACACCACCTGCTTGTTCAGCTCCTCACTCTGCAAGAGGCAAGGGAAGAGACAGGCTTAGACCCTGCCTTAGAGTCCTAGGGGACTCAGTTCCTGAGTGACCATGAGCTCAGATGCCCACCTGTGTGGTGAACCATTCCTCCACTTCTCTGCGGTTGGTTTCCACCAGGGCCTCGTACTGACACCTGGTCTCATTGAGCACACGGTTCAGGTCCACAGTGGGAGCAGCATCCACCTCCACGTTGAGGCGGTCTCCAAGCTGGCAGCGCAGGGTGTTGACTTCCTGGTGGAAGAAGGAGAAAGAAGCCATGAAAGCAGATCTGCTCTCTTCCTGGTAGAGGGAAACGAGTACAACCCCGCCTACAAAGGGATGGGGGCTGAAACAACATCCTGATCGCTCCAAAGATGCAGATTATCACTGCAAAGCTCCAGCGGGACGCACGTAATTATCTATCTCAGACAAAAGCAGAAGCACCTTCTCATCCTTCTAAGACTGAGTCCTTGGCACTCGCAAACCCTCCTGTCTCCACCACACCCCTTTAGGTACTACATGCTTAGCCATTCTCAAATATGCCTTACCTAAGCGCCTCTTTGCTCAGCCTATACCCTCAAATGGCAGCACTTTAGCATCCTCCCCTTGCCCCTGGAAGTGCTCCCCTGCTCCTCCCTATAAGACTGGCTTCCTCCTACTATGCACACACGGCACAGTGTTGATTTCACTCAGCCTTGCATTCGATCGCTAGGGCTCCATGGTTGTCCCATCATATTGGACTAAGAGTTCTTAAAGAGAGGAACCATGGGTTATTTTATATTTTTTTACCCTCCATTTCCACCATCAGTTCTTGGACCCTAACAGTAGTAACCAGGAGAGGTCAGAGTTCAGCGGATGGACATCCATCCTCACTGCTCATGCTCACCTATGTGCATGGGCATCCATAGCTCACTGTACTCCTTGACAAGGATACAGAGCCATCCTCCTAGGACCTTAGCTTAAAGTCCTTCGGGGAATGGTCCCACACCAGGGAACCTGACAGCTGGTACCCAATTCCAGGGGCCCCCTCTTAATGCTAACAACTTCAGTCTAAGGCTCTGAAACCTGCTTTGACAACACTTCTCCATACCTCCTCGTGGTTCTTCTTGAGACACAGCAGCTCCTCCCTCAGGGACTCCACCTGAGCCTCCAGGTCAGACTTGCAGAGGGTCAGCTCGTCCAGGATCCTGCGCAGGCTGTTGATGTCTGACTCCACCAGCTGCCTCAGGGACAGCTCAGTTTGGTACCTGCACACAGAGAGCTGGAGGATCAGCCAGCATCTTCTTAGGATGTGGCTGGACCACAAACTCCATGAACGTATACAGTTGTGTGCCTTTCCTCCTCTGTTTCCATCCTGCTATGTGTGGATCAGCTGCGGGAGGTCTGGACCCACTTCACATCACAAGGGGCCCGAAGACACTTATAAGGTGGGGTCCTCACTCTGTTCTTGGTGTTATTGGTTAATAAAACACCAAATGGATCCATTCCCGTCTCTGGATTTGGGAGTTTTATAAAAAGAACTTACTAGAAACATTGATATGGATTGAATATCACTGACTAGAAAAATCCAAAACCAGAACAATCTGAAAGTCTTTGAGGGACACAACACCACAGTGCAAACTGCCCTTCCTGACTCCATTGACAGACAAAATGCAGGTGCACTAAAAACAGTGTATAAAATGAGACTCAGTCTGTGTTTGCGGCATATAAACACCTTAACAAATGAGTTTGGACTCAGGTCCCATCCCTAAGACAGCTCTTTATGAGTGTTCAAATACCCACAACTCAAAAGGAAAGCCAAAACCCAAAAACCACTTCGGGTCCCAAGCACTTCTGATAAAGGACAGTCAATTCGTATCAACTGCAGGGCTCAAGTCTGAATATCTGTCTACAGCTTACTTTCATAGCCAGACTGAGAAGGAGGCAGGAAAGGGGAAGAAGTATCTTTCTCATCCCTTCCGCCTGCCCTTCCAGGCAACACTAAACCCACAGAGCCATGAAGACGCCATGAAAGAGCCATCAGGGTTTGGAAGTCACCCAACTCAAAAGGTTCAACATACTTGGTCCTGAAGTCATCAGAGGCCAGCTTGGCATTGTCGATCTTCACGGCCAGCCTGGCGTTCTCAGACTTAGCACACAGAATCTGAAACAATGGTTCTAATGTAAGATCCACTTGAACTTGAGCATGCCTCCCCAGTCAAAGAAGGGCAACTGATGATGGGCTCTTAGGCCACCCCCTCACCTTCTGCTGCAGCTCCTCGATGGTCCTGAAGTAGGCCTGGTAGGCAGGGCACACCAGAGGGTCCTGCTGCTGGTTCCTCTCCTGGATCCGACTTTCCAGCTCTGCATTCTCTCTCTCCAGCTGCCTCACCTTCTCCATGTAGCTGGCCAGGCGTTCATTCAGGAACTGCATGGTCTCCTTCTCGTTGCCATTGAAGGAGCCCTCACAGAACCAATTGCAGTTGCCGATATTGGCAGGGATGTTGCAGGCCCCGGGCAGGGTGCAGCTGTGGCAGCTGTTGGGTATACAGGGCCGGGAGGCACAGCTGGTACGGCAGCTCAGGGCAGGCAGGCAGGATTCACAGGACATGGTGTTGGGAGAGGTGATGGGAGAGCAGTGAGCTGCTGGAGGTAGATGTGGATGAGGTTTGAGTCTCTCTCTCTTTCATGGTCCTTTTATACCCTTAAAAGTGGGTGGGGGCTTGGAAAATAGCATAATTTCCTTTCCTAATGCTTCAGCTAATTTTTCTTCAAAATAAGCTACTTAGATTGCTTCCAAAGAGTCCCCCCTCATCTATAAAATTATTCCATTCAGCTTGTGTCACGGCGGCCTCTTGCTGGGTACAAGTGGTTGATGAAATCAGAGTTTGGTCAGATGGCTTCAAAGGAGGCAGATTCATCACCGCCGTGAAAGGCTCACCCCATTACTCAGAGGGAAGAAGAGCATGGGACATGAGGTGGGGTTGCTTGGCAGTCAGAGATTCCTTTCCCGCAAGGTTCTGCTGATATAGCTATGGAAAAGGCACTGTGAGTGAACAGCCTTCCCATATGCCTCTCCTCTCAAATCTACACACATTTCAGAATTTAGGGAAGCAATCCTTATAGAAGAAACTCAGCCTGGATACTGGCTGCACCTTGGGAAATGTCCAGATAGACAGACTAGAAACAGCTGTGTAATGGTGTTTGGAAAATGAGAATGCAAAACGAAAGATGATGGATGGATGGATGGATGGATGGATGGATGGATGGATGGATGGATGGATGGGATAGACAGTCAGTCATATGGATGGGGATTGTACTAAAAGGAGGTTTGGCCAGCCGTAGGCCACAGTCTGTATAGAATGTAGAGCTGTACTCTTGGTGGACAGTGGAACCTTTAAGAGATGGGGCCATTGGGTGGGTTCTCTGACACTGAGGGAAGACATTAACACGACATTCTGTGTTTTCCTCAACACGTGTGTCAAGTAGGTGAAGATAAGCCTGTTGCCCCTTCATTACCCCTGGGGAAACTGAAGCTCAGGAAAGTCACAAGTCATGTCCAAGAATGTCAAGCTGATAGCTCTGACCAACATCCAGGTCCTCCTGAGCAGGCTTTATCGGAGCCATTGGAAATGCTTCACCTGTCTGGATTCTACAAGACCCCTGGGACCAAACTGACGGCTGGCTCTTGAGTCGCTTAAATCAGTATGTTTAAGAGGAGACTGCACTCTCAAAAGTTTTTAATTGTGCCCCCCAGGTTTTTCAAAGCACCCCCAACACTGAGAACTGCTGTTTTGCCATAGGTCTGTTGGTGACAGTGGAACACCAAGGGAATATTAAAAGCCATTTCAAAGGTTTGGGGGAACTGTAGAGCACATTTCTTTAAACATTAAGATGTGTCCGAAGAACATATTATGACTTGTGGCTCTTATAAGGTTTGTTCATAGCCACAGTGCCCCTCTATTGCAGACGCTATATCTAGTTAAACCATATGCAGAGCTTTGGGGGGGGGGGCTTCCTGTCTTCAATACTCAGTTTGTTGTGAACAACAAGCCTTGAGGATCGGCTTGACTCTTGTGAAGCTATTCAAAGAGGAGTTGGGAGTAAGTTAGACAAGTAAGATAATTAAAAGCAAACAAACTGTATAATTATATCAATTATGATTCATTATTCTCTTTAGAGGGGCTTGACAAAAAAATTAGTCTGGAATGTACCCGTGTACGGAGCTTGTGCATAGGAGGCTGCTTTGAAGAATGTCATTAACCTGGATGTAAACATTCCATTCTCCATACTCTGTGGTCGAGTCTTGCCTATAACAATAGGTGGAACCGGATTCTGATAACCAAATGTAACCTCAGTGTCCTCATCTGTAAAGTGGGTTTGATTCTAGCACTGTTATAAGCATCCATTTGCGATAACATCCTAAGTCGTGGAGGGCCCTCAATAGGTAAGAGCTATATTGGCTTCTTGTTCCTGCTGCCCACAAAGTTAAGGCCTTAAAATGACTCAGATGCACTCCTTAGAATCCCATAAGTTAGAAGTCCAAAACCAATCTCAAATTCAAGTTTTATGTTGCGCTAAGATCAAGAGATCAGGAAGCATTTCTCCACACCAACCGTGGAAAATCTGAAAGGGGACCAATGAGAAGATACAGTGGAAAAGGCACTTGCTGCCAAACCTGACACCGTGAGCTCAGTCCCAGGGACTCACATGGCGGAAGGGGAGAATCAACTCCTGCGGATCATCCTCTAAGTTCCACGTACGAGCTCGACACAAGACCACTCTCTTATGCACACGTATATGCACAAAATATGTAAAGAAATTTATTTCTTTTTAAGATTTCTTAAAAGATTAAAGTCTCAAATATCAAAACTAAAATTATAAAACCTGTAAAGGAACATCTTTGTGAATCTGGATTTGCCACCAAGATCTCAGGCAACCAAAAGAAAAATTCAACAGACTTCCTCCAAAATGAAACTCCTGTGCATCAGATACTCAGCCACGGGACTGGAGAGATGCCTCAGCAGTCAAGAGGACCCAGATTCAGCCCCCAGTATCCATATGGCAGCTCATAGCCCTCTGTAATTCCAGTTCCAGGGAATCTAATGCCTTCTTCCGGCCTCCATGGGCGTGGCACATACATGATGCACTTATATACTTATATACATGCAGCAGAACACTCTCACACATAAAATAAATTAAATTTAAAAATAAAAAGTAAAAAAACTCCATCAAGGAAAGAAACATGGTCTGGAAATATAACTTGGTGACCCAGTACTTGCTTAACATATGTGAGGCCCTAAGGTCAGGATCCAAGGCCCAGAAAGGGGGTGGATAAACCAAGGAATTCACGAACTGGGAGGAAATATCTACATATCATATATATGGTGGGAAATGAGGTCTAGAATTTATTATGAACTCTTACAACATAAGAAAAACAAGAGAAACAATCTTAAAAATGGGTAAAAACTTCAACTGACAAGTCTCAGAAGAAGATGTGCAAATGGTCATTTAAAAAGATGCTCGATGCCCTTAGTCATCGGGCTCATACAAATGGACAGCACAATACAGTACCACTTCACATCCATTCTGATGACTATGGCTTCAAACAAACAGAAAATAGGAAGCATTGGCAAGCACATGGAAAAAATTGGAACCCTGTGTTCTTCTGGTGAAGGAGAGCATTTTAAATGGTGCGAGCAGTGGTGAAGACACGGTGTCTTGATCATGTCAGTTCACAAGACTGTGGTTCATAAAAGCAGGCTGATAACATCCTGAGGGTCCTCAGGATTTTATGAAATCAACACTTATCATTTCTGTGGATTTTCCTTCCAGTTAAAAGAAGATGCCATGGGTGGCCCTTGGACTTCCCACAGGGCAGGGAACCCTGATTGCTCTTCAGGCTGACGAGGGAGGGGGACTTGATTGGGGAAGGGGGAAGGAAATGGGAGGCGGTGGCTGGGAGGAGGCAGAAATCTTTACTAAATTAATAAATAAAAAAATAAAAAATAAATAAATAAATAAAATTTAATTTCTCCAGCAAAAAAAAAAGAAATTTTTGTCTAAAAAAAAAAAAAAAGAAGAAGCTGCCATTTCTTGAGACATACCACTGTCCTCAGTCTCCAGAGCTTGTCTCTTTCAATAGTCAGATACGTGCTCAGGAATCAAGGTTCTGTGTCTTAGGGTGATAACACTCCTTGTGGGTCTAACTTTATGCTCTTAACAAATTGTGAGTAGCTTGCGGTTGGGAGCTGCCTGCTAGTGTCTCTCCGTGCTGCACCACCCAGCATCTACAGAGTAGGAGTTGACCAGAAACTGGTTAGATTGACATGAGAGAGGACAAATAGCCCATGAAGAACTGGTGGATCCTCCAGGTCAGTGGCTGGAAGCCCTGCCTGGCCAATAATGAAAACACACATAAAAGAAAGGAAGACGGTCTGGGTACGGCAGGAAAAACCGGGGTGACGGGGGGGGCTCCTTCACAGTGTACCCCTGAGGTTTCCTGAACTACAATAACCCAGAATCATAGAACACTAGATCCAAGGATCTTGCTGAGGGAAAAAAAATGAGTTTTCCAGATTTACCATCCCTAGTTCATGCCTTCAAGTTCAGGCTTGGATAGCAACAGCTCTGGGAGAATCTATGCCCTGAGAGAAATATAGAATAATAAAAGGGAGACAGCAGCATGCACTCCCTTCTGGTGGCTGCTCTACTTCACCCATGGGTGCGGGGTGTCAGGCCAGCCATCTGCCCATCAAGACGGAAGCCCATTATAAAGCTTGACTTTCAAGTGGCTTTTTATAGCGTCCTAAGGTGGGGAGCAGATGGCGACAAACGAAGAGCAAGAAGAAAGGCATCTGCTTTTGGCAGGAAAACATTTATTGTGAGATTACAAAGGAGAGCCACTGGCACTTCAGAGTCCTCCAGATGAGCCAAGGGAGAGTCAGGTCCCTCTGAAGGAAAAAGCAGGCAGGCAATGGTCTAGAGAAGATACAGTGGCTGAAGGCACAGTTTCTGGGGCTGTCGTTCCAGGGTTGCACTGGCTATTCTGTGGTTTTACGCCTGGGAATGAACCAGAACCAGGTCAGAGCTCTGGAGCGCTAAGCCCTGTACCCTTGCCCCTTTGGCATCTCCCAGGTTCTAGCGTACAAAGGAGTTGCATGGCCCACAGCGGGGACGTGGGACACAAGGTGTGCAAGGGGCGGGGGGTGGGCACGGAGTGCAGGGATTGGAGACACAGGGCCCGATGGGCTTGCCGCATGCATTGGTTGTGGCACAGGGATTGCAGGGTAGCCTAGAGAAGAAGAACACAAGAGAAAGGTGAGGTGAGCCACATGCATAACCACATATCAGAGAGTCCCAAAGAGTAACCACATATAACCCTATCTATATATGACCACATATCAGAGAGCTGGCAAGAGAAAAAGTCCTGTCAGGATTTGTCCTAGCCTAGAACAGAGAAGACCCAGCTCCCCTCTATTGCAAAACCTTTAACTCACTAAAATTCCCCCTCCTATAGAGAATCACAAGTACTACACAGACACCCCAAATCTATATACTCCTAGCTGTTGACCTTGAGTGGGTTACCGCCTTCTCCAAGCCCTGGTGTCCTTACGAAGAAACCTGGAAGAATACTGTACCCGCCTACCCGAGGGTGATTACACAAGCAGATAAGATAGTTTCTATCTTAGGCTGTCTATACAATGGAGTATTGTAAGAAGACAGCTCACATGATTCTGCATGTTATCACAGTAGAATACAAAGATAACTGAACCAGTTCAGTTTGTACACCACCAACTGTGCTAACAAGACGCTTGGTGTTTTTAATGATGGCTGTGGTGTTTCGGGAGTTCTGTTTGAGCATGTCAAGTGGGAAGGCATGATTTTCTTTCCCGAGGTAGACAATCTGTGACAGTTCCAACCGAGTCTGATACTCCCCTCTGAGCACTCATCAAACCCGTCCATCTGTGCACTCACTTGCAGTCCTCGCTCTCCAGCAGGCCCCTGTACGTGTTGATCTCACACTCCAGCCTGGCCCGGATGTCTAGCAGCACCTGGTACTCCTGGTTCTGACGCTCCAGGTCAGCCCGGATCTCACCAAGCTGGGACTCCACGTTGGTGATCAGGCACTGCACCTGGGACAGCTGGGAGCTGTAGCGAGCCTCGCTCTCTGTCAGGGTGTTTTCCAGAGAGTTTCTCTGTGGGGGAGAAGACAAAGGCTGTCACATGCTGTCCCCTCTAAAGGTCCCTGCATGGCCTTCCAAGGGAGTCACAGCCTTCAAGAGCTAGGAAGAGAGAGTGGCCCCAGGGGCATCCCAGTGACTCTGCCTCCTGACTCCACACTGCTCAGCAGAAGGTCTGGACACTACACACCAGGTTGTGCTGGGCCTGCAGCTCGATCTCCAGGGCGTTGACTGTGCGTCTCAGCTCGATGATCTCTGCCTGGCAGGACTGCAGCTGCTCTGAGCTGGACACCACCTGCTTGTTCAGCTCCTCGGTCTGCAAGAGGCAAAGGCAAAGACAGGCTCAGACCCTGCCTTATAGTCCTGGGGGACTCAGTTCCTGGGTGACCATGAGCTCAGATGCCCACCTGTGTGGTGAACCATTCCTCCACTTCTCTGCGGTTGGTTTCCACCAGGGCCTCGTACTGACACCTGGTCTCATTGAGCACACGGTTCAGGTCCACAGTGGGAGCAGCATCCACCTCCACGTTGAGGCGGTCTCCAAGCTGGCAGCGCAGGGTGTTGACTTCCTACAGATGAGTAAATCCCCAGTTACTATTCTCAGTGAGTCTCAGAGATAACCCTCCCTGTTGAAGCCCTAAGTCTATTTCCTTGTAAAAAAGAACCTTGGAGTGGAGCAGTTTATTATATCAGTGCAATACAAATAAGCTCCATAGGCTCAACTCCCTCCTCACCATTACCCTGACACGACACTTGTCTTCAAAAAGAAATCCCAAGGGTTTGCTGAGCTGCTGTTGAAGAACAGGCTAACCAACAAGTTTCCCAGATTGGAAACTGAGACCCTCAAATGCAAAAAGATGGCTAAACAGATTCAAGTTGTACATTAAATAATTCTTGCTACCAAAAAAAAGAAACAGAATCCTGCCATGCCAAGTCCCAGCAGAAGCCACTCGTTGCTCCACAAGACTTTGGAAGAGTGGAGGCAACATTTCCCTTCCTTATCTTATTTATCTTAGCAAGAGAATAATCAGATCACCAACATAGCAAGTCTGGAATTCTATAGCTCAGTGGCAAATTGCCAGCAAGTGGAGATGTCTGGAAAATCATACATGGGTTTTTAACATGAGGTATATTCTGTCTGAGAATATGGATAAGTTCGTCTATAGTTTTTTTCTCATTGGGTCTTAATGGTTTTGAAAGGAATTCATAAAAACATTCTGAGATTTGTTTTTGTACCCTTTGTTCTGCTTCTCCCGACCCCAAAGCCTGAGGCTGAGTTAGGTCCTTCATCTGGTCTCACCTCCTCGTGGTTCCTCTTGAGACACAGCAGCTCCTCCTTCAGGGACTCCACCTGAGCCTCCAGGTCAGACTTGCAGAGGGTCAGCTCGTCCAGGATCCTGCGCAGGCCATTGATGTCCGACTCCACCAGCTGCCTCAGGGACAGCTCGGTCTCATACCTGAAAAAGGACAGGGTCAGAGCAGCAACTGGTGAAACTCAAGATCCAGAACAATAATTCTTGCTAGACACCATTTGTGTTGCCTTCCTACTTCCTGCAATGCATAGACTCAGGGGACAGAGAGTTCCGGATGCTCCACCAAAACCCAACCTCATCCTTTTCTCATTTTTTTGTGATTCCTTTTCTTGGTTCTGCTCCCAACATCTTTTTGCAGAACCATTCACAACTAACAGATTGTCTACTGTTCGGAAAAACTATGGAAATCCCCTTCTTTAACTGGGGGTTAAGTCAAAGAAAAGGATACTAGCGTGAATGCCAAATGACTCACTTAGTCCTGAAGTCATCGGCAGCCAGCTTGGCGTTATCGATCTGCACCACCAACCTGGCGTTCTCAGACTTACTACACAGGATCTAAGGAAGGAGAGACCACATGAATCAGTGAGCATGAAAAATAAATACAAAACCATCAGCTTGTTTAAAAATGACTAGCAAGGAAAATGGGAAAGCGAGGATCATTGTAGCTGCAGTCTAGCTGATGGATCGACCTTATGAACATCAGCTGTCATCTACGACATTTCTTTATGGACCCTGACAGATCATTATGGGTCTGAAATGAGAAACACTTCTCTACCTCAGGTTGAGAACCATAGCAAGGTACCATCATTTAGACATGGCAGCATGGCCCCTCACCTTCTGCTGCAGCTCCTCAATGGTCCTGAAGTAGGCCTGGTAGGCAGGGCACACCAGAGGGTCCTGCTGCTGGTTCCTCTCCTGGATCCGACTTTCCAGCTCTGCATTCTCTCTCTCCAGCTGCCTCACCTTCTCCATGTAGCTGGCCAGGCGGTCATTCAGGAACTGCATGGTCTCCTTCTCGTTGCCATTGAAGGAGCCCTCACAGAACCAATTGCAGTTGCCGATATTGGCAGGGATGTTGCAGGCCCCGGGCAGGGTGCAGCTATGGCAGCTGTTGGGTATACAGGGCCGGGAGGAGCAGCTGGTGCGGCAGCTCATGGTGGGCAGGCAGCAGTTGTATGGCATGGTGCTGGAGGGAGTGAGGTGCCTGGCTGAAGACACAGTGTGGATTCTCCAAGCCTCAGAGCTCTGGGTGTCCTTCCTCTGGTGAGAATTTATAACCCTTCTCCAGAGGGTGTGGACACAGTATGTAAAATCTTTTTTCTTTGTACTTCTTCGCTGGTTTTCAGACGCCCTCTCCATCAGTCTGTCATTTGCCTCCCTCAGAGGAGTCCCTGATCCCATAAAAATTCTTTACTTGAGCTTCCTGCTAAGTCAGGACTCTTCTTCAGCCATTACACCCTTGAAATCAGAGTTCTGCGGCAGAGCTTCAAAGGAGCCACATGGTCCAGCCCTGGTCACTCAGGTGTTGGTCCATCCAGTGGCATTCTTTTGTGTTACAAGATGCTGAAGGCCCATAGTCAACCTCATGTCCTAGCTAACCTGCCATTTCCAGAGAGAGAGAAAGAGAGACAGACGGATTGCTTGAAGGAAGACACTACATTCCGTTACAACCATCAACTCTTCTTCCTTGTGGTGAGAGACAACTCTCTGCATGGTGCCATATTCCAGGCCAAGGATGGGTGACAGTGGTGATGATTTGGGCTGACCTAAACCTTAGCTCTGAAGGTTGGAGAGGTGTTTGTGGTTTACAGGACCATGTAATGGCCTCTGTTATCACTTAAGAGAATGGTAGAGACTTTAATAACCACCTTGACAACAGAGAAGTTTCTGGAAGAAGAGACAGTTTTGAAAGAGGTCCGAAAAAATATTAGCTGATGGGTCAGTAGATTCATTTAAACTGCCTAGGAAAAGAAAGTGGATGTGTTCATCAAATATGGGGCATGAGTCAAAACAGAAGGAATGGCTCATTTAAGAAAGTCAAGAGATAATCCAAAGTGATTAGGAATGCAGGTCTGTAGTACGTAGTGCACTTGCCTACTCTATGCAATGTCCTGGGCTCAAACCTCAGCAAGGCAAAAAGGTAGTCCAAAAGGGGTCTTCCCAGACAAGAAATCACTTTAACTTAAACTTGAACAAATTGACTCTATAGTATGTAACATATCCGTGTCCGACTTAGCATTAAGAACCACTTTTAAATTTCCAGTTAAACTTTCAAACATTCTGCCCATTCTCTGCACTCAGTGGATGCATAGGCAACATTCTGCCCTGGGCACCCCAGCTCCAGTCCTACTGCATCCAGATGTTGTAAGGACTAAGAGTTCAAAAGTAAGGAAGGAAAGCTATGTTATATCATTGAATCCAAGGGCTTAGATGCTAGCAAGAAACATACTGAGGTACCCTGCAAACATAGGATTTGGCCAGGGCAGGGGCAGAGAGGGATGGAGACGAGCCAAAAAATGGGTGGCAGTGGATGGGACCAGAGATCTGAGGATGAGATGGTCCAAACTGGGAGTATAAAAGTTATGTAATTATAGGTACTGCCACATACTGCCTGCATCTCCAGAGCATCATCTCAAGTGCCTGTGGCTTTGGCCAGCAGCCAGAGCTTCTGCTTTGCTGACACCTTATTGGAGTCCTGCTCCTCGGTGAGCTTTCATGGTAGTCTTCATGTGGCTGGAGTCTCCAGGACCATTACCCCCACTTATTATAAAAAGCGTTCGTGTTTTTAAAGACCCAGACCACTACAAAGCAGCCTCGGACTTGTAATAAAATCTAATTTTCTTTGTTTTTTCCAAAGACTATGAAGTGGGAGAAATAGGCGGGTCTGGAGACAGGTACCACCCAGACTTTCCATCAGAAAGACACCAGGCCAGCACCGGCAGTCGACAGGGAGCTTCTGTCACCTTCCGTCTGGGTTTGGGAAGACTGGCGAGGTGACTACATACAAAGATGAGAAGCAATGGATAAAGACCAGAAGAAGCCTCTGATGTCCCAATGCTTGTCAGCCTGCTCCAAAGCATTGGCTTTCCAGAAAAGAGCTGCTTTCTCAACCTGCCTGCTTCCCCATCCGGGGAAACCTTGCCCTGAGCACAGATGGAATGCCTGCAGCACCCTCCAATCCCTTTGGCCTTCTATGGACTGCCCAGTGTTGCCCCCTAGAGGCCTCCGCCAAGAAGAACACCCAGGTGTTTATATAGGAGAAGATTTGCCGATTGGATCATCCAGGAGGGCAATAAGAGAATCCCCCCAATACACAGAGATCAAAGAAATGGAGCCAGATGGACACAAGGAGGAGGCTGTCCAATAAGAAAGACAAGAACATTCCGAAGACAGCCACAAAGAGGAAATGTGGACGGGAACCCCAGACCTGCGCAGCCACATGAATCAGACAGAGCTAGCCCACTTTCAAATGAGCTAACCTGCAAGAGTACACAGCTGAGAATTAGCCAAGATGTCCAAAATCGATGGTCAGAAAACACAGCCTACCCTGCTGAGTGTCCTGTGAGAGATAAATGGAGACAATCCCTGCAAGACCTGCAGACATGGGACCATGGCTTCCGGAGCCTCTGAAAGATCAACCTTGGCCCACGGTGTCCAAAGCAGAGTATCTTCTCCAGCATCCAGTCTCAGATTTGTTTGTAGCTAAAATACTCTGCCCAGCAATGCTATACTTACAAGTATGGAATACTGGGGGACAAAGGGGGAAAGCAGTGAGGACGGTCAAACATGCACTGGCTTCAGGGATTGAAAAAACATCAGCCACATTGAAGATGCGGGAAGGACAGGTTACCTCTGTTGCCTGCAACCTGCTCCTGGAGCTAACTTGTTTCCCTACTGACTGCCCTGCAGAAGGTGATGTGGAACAGTTCCGGATGGAGACCGCAGGCAGACTGTCTGGTGAGTAAGCACAAGGATGGCACCCCTGGTCATTCTAGCCTCCTCTGCAGTGTTTTCAAAATATTGACCAGCCTGAGTGTATTTGCCTTTTGAACTAGTAAGAGAAATGAGACCCCAGGCTTAAAGGTTTCCAGGATCTCCTCGGGCTAGCAGTAGATTTAAGTGCTTTCTTGATTTACTAATTGGAATGTTTTATTTGCATATTTTAATCCTTCTAAGAGAAACTGAGCTCTCTATGAACCCTCAAACCTACCTTTCTTTATCTGGTTCAGTTTAATTCAAACTGCATTTACTAGGTACCTTTTCTATACTAAAAACAGAACCAAATTAGAACAGAAAAGTCATAGCTGGTAAGAGATCCCTGTTTGTGGGTAATCCAGGCCAATCAGCCCCAATTTGGACCCAAAAAGTAACAAGAAATAGACAGAAGTAAAGGGATGAGGTATTTTAAAGGCGTAAGGTGACATTTGGAAATATATTTGTATTTAACATAGTTTTAAGATTATACATATGATGTTCAGAGCAGCGACATTTGCAGACTATCCACTGCGTGTCTGGCATAGTCCTGCAGGCAGGGTCATGGAGGATATGGTGTGTTCTTGCCCTCCTGGAGCTCTCAGATGTGCATAATTCCATGTAATTGGACAACTCGATAAAATATCCTTCCTCTCATATTCCAGTTGGACCGTTTCAAACCCAGTTCAAGTTTCTCAACCCCAGGATGAAGGGATGGAGCCCTTTCTGACTAGAATCTATTGTTCTCTCTCTCTCTCTCTCTCTCTCTCTCTCTCTCTCTCTCTCTCTCTCTCTCT
>NW_004949129.1:297856-375564 GCF_000317375.1 Microtus ochrogaster | reverse complement strand
CTCTCTCTCTCTCTCTCTCTCTCTCTCTCTCTCTCTCTCTCTCTCTCTGTGTGTGTGTGTGTGTGTATGTGTGTGTGTGTCTGTGTCTGTGTGTCCATCTGTCTGTCTGTCTGTCTGTACCCACACATGTGTGCCCACACACATGCCCATCTATGTACAGAGGCAAGAGAAGGGCATCAGGTGTCCTGCTCTATAGCTCTTCACCCTATTCTCTTGAGACAAGGTCTCTCACTGAACCTGGAGCTAGGCTTATAGCTAGCAAGCCCCAGTGACTCCTGTCACTGCCTCCACCGTTACAGGCATATGTGATCAAACCCAGATTTTTAGGAGAGTCCACAGGGATTTGAACTTGGGTCCTCATGCTTGTACAACTACCCACTGGACAGTCTCCAAGCCCTAGCTGCCAGTTTTTCAAAGGCCCATTTGTGCTCTGCTCTGAAGGTGATGTGTAGGCAGGAGTCAAGGAACTGATCGCATTAAAATTCTAATGCCCTTAAGAACTTTTTTTCTGAACAGGCAAGACTAACGTGTATTTAGAAGCAGATGAATGCTTAGTTAGGATGGGGAACAAGAAGTTGAACAGAGTGAAGGGGCGCTTACTACACATAGCAGTTTTGACTGTAGTGATGAATGATTGGTGTACACTGTCAAAATCCACTGAACTGTGCAGCCAGACTGAGTACAGATTGTTGCTTATGAATTATGACTCCAAGTGTTCATTTCTAGAGAAAACCCAGCACTAGCAGCAGCCTTTCTGCCTTAATTTTCCTCCTGGCTGGGCTAATATGATGCTGTATTTAGCGGGTGTTTATACGCAAAGAATGTGGAAATAAACAGATCATTCCATGTTGATTCACGTCTCCAAGCTTCCAGAAAAACTCTTTCCCTCCTCAAATGTTAGCTCTTCCTAGAAGACTTCCCTGGGCATCTGACAATAAATACTCCGGACACACACACACACACAAAGAAAAAAAAAAACCTGTGGGCCAGCAGAGAGAGAAAGAAGAGGCCCTGTGGATTACATCCATTTAAAGAGGAAATCCAAAAAGGGAATTAGAGTCAGAGAGGGAAGCGGGAGGCAGCCCACGAACCTGATGATGGGCACAAACCACACTGCCCTCTTCAGACCAATGATCTCATGGGTGTGAAGGACCTTGGAAGCCAACGTGAGCAATCAACACAGAGGATGTCTAGGAACCAGGGGAAAGAGAGGCACGTGTAACGGGTATCATAACCAACATAAAGGATATTCCTTGGCTGAGAAAAGCCAATAGTTCTGACCAATAGCAGAAGCTTGACCTGAAATGTTGAGTTTGTGTGCAGAGAAGGCAGAGTGTGAAGGGCCCTGGTAATATGATCTTTGGCGGGGGAGGTCCCAGGCCCTGGGATGAATGTCTTTCCCCCAGTAAGTCTATCCTAGTATTTAAGAGCGATGGGGTGTGAAGCTTCAACCACACATACCTTCACCAAAACCCTAGCAGCTGCATACAGAGAAAGAGCAATAGACCAGAAAAGAGCCAAGGATTGAGTACCTAGTGTTAGCCCGTCCTCTGTGAGCCTGGGAGGAGACTCCTCGCCTCTTTAGACCTGAGCTCTTTTCCCCCTTGCAGAGCAAAGATGATGATGCCTACCTGCCTCTCTCAATGTTGTTTGACATTCAATAGGATAAATGATATTCTTTGTGGATGGTAAAAGCGGTGAACACAGATGAGGGTTTCGGACCTTGCTTCTTTTTCCCTGATACACGTGCTATGATTTTTGGCTATGGCATCGAAGGTGGGGTGGCCATGGATTAAGCTTCTTTATCGAATTCTAGTCATCAAAATTGTGCCCAGGTTTCAAGCTACATGGAGACACTGTGGAGCTTTTATTCCTCCCACCTTGGCGTCCTCAACTCAGAGTGACTCCTATAACAGCAGCATCTTCCTTTCCTCTAAGACAGTGGCTCCCAATCCGAGAGCCACGGCCCCTTCTGGGTCAAATGACCCTATTATAGGGGTCACATAAGACCATCAGAAAACCCAGATATTACGATTCATAACAGGTACAAAATTACAGTTAGCCAGTAGCAACAAAAAATAATTTTACGGTTGGGTCACCACAGCTTGAGGAATTGTATTAAAGGTCACAGCATTAAGAAGGTTGAGAACCACTGCTCTAAGGGCAGGAACCAAAACGATGGCACAATCACGGTTCTGTCCATCCTACTGGCAAAATCTGAGACCCGGCTTCTGAAAGCAGTGGTTAGCGCAGAGATGCTGGAGGCACCCTGAACTGGGCCTGAATCTTATATTCTTCATTCAGTAGCCACGTAACCTTTAAATGTGTTATTTATGTTTTTGGAACCTTGCTGCCTCATCTTCAAAGTGGAAAACTATATTGATTTTGTGAGGCTGCTGAGGATTGAGTGGGCTTTCTATACAGACTTATCCACTTAGATCAGTGTTTAGTTCATAAAAAGTGTTCAATGCATGTGTCCTCTGCTGAGGAGGAGAAGTTGAGGGATAATTCATCATCACCACCATGATTTCAGTGCTGGTAATAATGGACGTTGCATTTCCAGGGAAATTTCATCACACACACACACACCACATATAATAACCCCTGACCCCAGGATTTCTTCGCAGGAAACCAAACCATTTCCCATACAACCTCCTCACGCGGAATCATCTCATTCTAAGCGACATTCAAGTCACTGGATATGAACTTAATAGACACAGGTCAATGCCCCCAAGGCCCCACTGACTCACATCACGCTAGCAGAAGAATGATTCACCCTCCCTCTCTCTCCCTTAAATGGGCAGAGCGATGCTTACTGATGCTGTCACAGTGCAAGGATAAGATGGTTTATTTTGTTAGACAGCTTTGAACTTACCAGATGAAAGGAGCTATTTAAGTACAAAGGAGGAGTAAAGATGTGTAAGCCAGATGCTTGCTACAGTAAGACTAATCAAGACCACACTTTCTTATTGAGACTATTGTCGGTCAGAGCCTCAAGCATGAGTTACCTGTGCCACCCTCTACCGCTTAGAAAATAAAACAGAGTTACAGTGGAGAGGAGGGTGAGACAGCCTCTGACCTTCCCTCAGCATCCCATGATAAAAGTCCCAAGTCCTTGCAAGCGAATCAGGGTCCACATGGATAGCTGCTGTTGGGCAGGAGTCATAGGAAGACAATAACTAGAGGCAGAGCAGCCACATTCGAATTGAACTTCTTCCCTTTGCCATTAGCTAGACCTTGAGACTATGGCCACTTGAGAGGGGCTGGATTAAACCACCAGCAGCTGTCCTTTGTATGCTTCCGGGCCAGCTACTGTAATCTGTAGAGTTTACAACGCAGAGGGTGGGGAGCAGAGTCTGCTCAAGTGCCTGTGGTTTTGTGGGTGATTAAGAACTCAAAAGCAGGATAAGGGGGTGGGAGGAGCCAGAAGACTGGCCATCACCATTACATCACCCAGCCCTGCCAAATGCACTCCTTAATGGTTGTAAAATTCCTTTTTAAATATCTCCAGAGATACGTCTCATCTTTGGTCGGCTGTGATGCTGAGTTCTAAAGACCTGTCTGTTCTCAGTCACGGCTGCCTCATACGGAACTTCCAGATTACATAGCAGTCAGCTGTGCGTTCTAAGCCAAGGCATCTGCCAGAAGAACTCACTAGGGGAACTTCACTGGGCACTTGAGTGCAACAGTGTGCTTGGATCCTTCCAGACTGACGGTATGTGAGACTCAGCAGTCCCCACCATCTCCATGGCACAATGGTCTCCTCATCTCATCATGAGATGCATTGGGAAAGCAAGACCAAACCTTTCTATAGTGTCTGGCCAACCAGGGGCTTATTCTAAACGTGTACCTAGGCCAGGGGCTCTCAAACTCGAGTATGCAACAGAATCCCCTGAAAGGCTTGATAAAAGCAGTCTTTTGGTTCAGAGAGTTTGAGAAAGGCTCAAAACTGTGCATGCCCAACCAGTCCTTGTTGGTGCTGGCACTGCTGGTTGGAGATCCACAGTTTAGAACCAGCCCGAAAGCTTCTGTATAACTTCTCCCTTTGAACTTTCCAAGGAATGGACTTTGGACCTCCTTCAGAGAGACTGGAGTTCAAGACTTGACTCAGCCACTACTCTGTCTCTGCGGTTGTTGTGGTACCCCGGGCTACTCTGAAGTCACTCCCAAGAGGTCTCTGCTATCATACTTGGTATCAACACGGTATCAGGGTGTGTACTGGCAGCCCTCGCTATCCAGAAGCTTCTGATGTGTATTGGTCTTGCCTCCACTCAAAGCTCAGCTCCCACTTACTATGCTCCTTGGTGCCTTCTCTGGGCTCTGTGAAGAAGCAGTGACTGCTCCTCCCAGCAGCCTCCAGGACTGTGGTCTACCAACAACTCTTACAGAGAACCAAGAGAGAAAGAGAACTGGTCTTTTTCAGGATGGGCAGTGACTAAGGCTTTGTGGCATCTGTTCTTGGGGTCTCAATCATTTCTCCTGACCCTCTCACTACGTCAAATCCCTCCTCGCCCTGCTGATAGATGGTATGCATTCAACAATTTTGATTTTTTTTGTCTCTTTGGAAATGTCCTTGCATTTCTTGAAGTGTACCTAACTAGTTTGTTCATTTTTGGGGAAACTTGAGAACATTTCTTTTTTAATGTTTATGGGTTCTTTTGTCTGGATATATGTATGTGTTCCACACGCATGAAGTTCCCATAGAGCCCAGAAGAGGGTGTCAGGTTCCCTGGAACTGGAGTCAGGGACATTTGTGAGCCTTCATGTGGGCAGTGGGCATGGAATTCTGGTCCTCTGAAAGAGCAATCAGTGCCTTTATCTATTGAGCCATCTCTCCCACCCCTATTTTTGTTGCTTTTTTAGTCAGCTCACAAAGTAGCAATTTTCCTCAACATTTGAACAGGGTTCTCAAGTCTTAGACTTTCAGACATTAAAATCCCTCTGATTACTTCCCTCCATGCATATATCCAGTCCAGAGGTTCTCAACCTGTGGATCACATATCAGATATCCTGCATATCAGACATTTACATTACAATTCATAACAGTAGCAAAATTACAGTTATGAAGTAGCAACAAGATAATTTTATGCCTGGGGGTCACCACAATATAAAGAACTGTATTCAAGAATCACAGCATTGGGGCTGGAGAGATGGCTCAGTGGTTAAGAGCATTGCCTGCTCTTCCAAAGGTCCTGAGTTCAATTCCCAGCAACCACATGGTGGCTCACAACCACCTTAATGAGGTCTGGTGCCCTCTTCTGGCCTGCAGGCATACACACAGAATATTGTATACATAATAAATAAATAAATATTTTAAAAAAAAAAAGAATCACAGCATTAGAGAGCATCACTGGTCTGGTGGTCTGTGACTTTCCACAGCTCAGTTTCCCAGGTTTTCAACCAAGACACTGGGATTCAGAAATAACCAGTAGCAAGCCCCGCTTTAAGGCACTCACAGTACCTGAGAATGAATTATAAGTCCTCTGTGCAGACACTGACCCGCCTCCTTGCTTCCTCTGCCTGCTCCTCTTTTGCCCTTTCATTAGCTTATTCAACAAATACTTAATTAGTGCCTGCGCTCACCAGGCAGGTGCTCGTGCCGGAGGCAGATGATGTGCCAGCAAGGAAGTCGGGGAGCTTTTCCTTTAGCTATTTGTTTCCTAGTTCTACCCATGGGGCCCCATAAGGTCACTGGGCTTGGGAGATGTTGAAGAAGCAGCGAAGGGACTACCTGGAGCTTGAAGATAAAGACAACTTGTAAAAGCACACAGAGAGAGAGAGAGAGAGAGAGAGAGAGAGAGAGAGAGAGAGAGAGAGAAAGGATTTTCTTTATTTAAAAAAAAAACTGTGAAAAAAAATGAGTACTTAAGAATGCAAGCTTGCAGCCAGCAACTGGCCTATGCCAATCATTGGCCCACCAAAGAAACAGGTGTGAGTGACACAAAAATAAATACAAGCAGAGCAGAAGTAGCATAGTCAAGTCCTGTACAGTCGGAATCTGTGTTCGGCAGTGCTGTCGTTGTAGGCTGCTTCCATTTCTGTAGCATCTCTACCGGTGGCCCTTGAACATCAACCTGTGTCAGCACAGCCGGGACTTGCAGCACTGCAGATGCCGGGCTGGAGTTTCTCACACTCTATGTTTGAGGTCAGGTCTGAGCGTCTCCATCAAGGCTACTGACACTGATGCTGTGGGACTCAGGACCACAATGAGAGGGCGGGACCACTGCTTTATGGCAACAGGCCCGCTCTGTAGTGACTCTTCAATGAAACGTCAGGGAGCCATCTGATGAGACCATGAGGAACCAATGATCAGTTCAGGGGCTGGGGTGTAGCTTCACGGGTGACAATTTACCTAACATGGACAAGGACCTGGATTCCATCTCCAGCACCACAAAAAAAATAAATAAATAAATCTGTGTGTAAACTGTCTTCAGGATAATAAACACAGACTGTTTATTTCCCTAGTTCACACCTCATGACCAAGGTTTGTTTTATGAGAACTTCTAAGATGAAACAAGAAGGAAGGGACCAGAAAAGACCTGGGCGTTCTGTTTGTTAAGTCTGCTGGAGGAGGCCAGGTGTTAATGAGAGCAGTGTTTATAGAGACTAGATGAAGGCGAAGTGAGGCGATATTCTTACCATCTATTATGTGCTGGGAATTGGATCACAATATCTCTCTCTCTCTCTCTCTCTCTCTCTCTCTCTCTCTCTCTCTCCCACTCTCTCTCTCTCTCACACACACACACACACACACACACACACACACACACACACACACCATACCTACCTATACACTCAAGGTTGACATATACTACTACAGACATGCTAACTACCTCCAAAGTTCCACCAAGTTGGGTACCATGTGCTCTGAACATGTTTCATGCCTTACACTCCTGCTACAATGCTATACACATATCCTTATATAGAAGGTAGATCTATGACTCAGTGGTTAAGAGCTCTGGTTGCTCTCCCAGAGGACCCCCAGTGTGGATCCCAGCACTTACATGGCAGTTTACAAATCATCTGTAACTCCCAGGGGATCTGAAACCCTCTTCTGGAATTTAAGAGCATCAGGCACACAAATAGGACGCATACATACATTCAGGAAAAACACTCATACACATTTAAAATATTATTGTTATTAATGTTGAATAAAGAAAAAACTCAGAGTAGTTTAATAACTTGCCTAAGCTCCCAGAGCTCACCTGGCACTTGGAAAACCAAAACCAAGAACCAGTATGAGCTTAAATTCAGCCTCATTTACATAGAAAAACTCCAGGCTAACCAAGGCTGCCTATCAAGACCCTGTCAAAGCTACCAGCAGTGCTGACAGGAGGAAGGGCAGAGACCAGAGATGTCCTGGAGCTGAGCAATCTGAATATAGGGGTTCAGAGGAGGGAGAATAATCAAAGTGGGCCTGGACCCCTCTTGGAGGACAGTAGTGTGTTTGAAGAGAAGAGGTCAATGGAAAGCCAGCCAGAAAGGAAATGTGCCCCTCGGGGGTCAGAGGTGAAGGCCTGGAGCCAGACAGATGCCTAGGGAAGATCTGGACCCACTGAGAAATTCTTCTCTCATCCCTGCTACGACATTCTCCTCCTGGCAGGCAGATAGCCCACGGGTTCACAACTGAATAGCAGCCACCGTGATTCTCATCAGGACAGTCTGTGCCCCAAAGGGGAGGTAATGTTTAGAATCTCTGTAGCAGGTGGCGGGGAAGAAATTTCAGTTACAGGGAGTGTCTCTTAAAAACAGGCATAACCTGTATTCCGAGTGAGCTGTCTTCTAGCCTTGATAGGAGTTTGGCATTTGTGCTTTTTAAAGTTAAAATAACATTAAGCAAGATGAGGTTATATTATATTTATCAAATGGGAAGGCAGAGTTGAGAAGTATTAATGAATGAAAAAAGAAGATTACAAATGACTCGCCAAGCTGTGCCCCTGAAACTTACTGTAAGGGCCCACAAGAGGGAACAAATTTGATTGTGTTCTGGCCAGAAAGATGAAAGGAGAAAGTGGAGACAGGTGAGGGGTTATATAAAACTGCCTTAGGCAGAAGCATCACAGAACATACAAATACAAGGGGAAAGAGAGACGAGGGTGTGGGAAGAAGAAAAAACACTAGGAATTCTCCTAGTCCAGAGAAGTCAGTGTTCTTAGCTTTTCAGTGGGAGCAGAAGTGGGGTCTTCTTAGGCCCTTCAGCACCACCGTTTCTACACAACTGGGCTTTGTAGGTAATAATATTTAGACCCAAAACCCCCACACTTTGGAAGGCTCAACAAGTGTTATCTTGTGAAGCCTAAAAAGAGACATCAAGGCACATGGTAACTTGTCATTCTAGTAGCAGGAGTAGTGACCTGAAGCTTATGGGCCTGACCCCTAGATGGCCCCAAAGTAGACCTTATCCTAAACCAAGGGAGCAAAAGTCTCAGAGCAGCTAAATAAGAGTCACCTGAAAACAGCAGGCTGCAAGCATCAGAGTCAAAGCAATACCTGCTGCCACACCTAAGACAAGAAGATGCAGCCTGTGGGTGCCGTGATACAGGGAGGCCAGAGAGACGGGCATGTGGACAGATGGGACAGTCAACCTGTAAGAAGAGAGGGGCTTGGGATTTGGTACCAAAGACGTCCTGTAGCTTTTTCATCACATGGGAAGATCATGGCTGTGTCTTAAAATGATACTTTCAGGTTATTTGTTAGAAGGAAGCCCACCAAGAGCCCCCTGGGAATACTTTTTTAAAGTGTTTGTTGTAGTGTGTTATACATAGTAATGGGTTTCCTTATGACCTGTTCATGCATGTATACAATGCACTTTGACCTGGTTCACCCTCCATCGCCCTTTCTTGCCCCCTTTCCCACCCCCTTTGACCCCGTTCCTCTTCCCAACTCATCCCTTTCCTACTGTCACATCTTTTTGTCTATTTTGATGACACAATGAGTCTCATTAGAGTATGTTTGCAGGGTGTTCTACAGGAGCATCGGCACCTCACCACTGAAGAGGGTGTTTCTGTCTCCCCAGAAGCCATCAACTGCCTAGAGATCATCACAAAGAGACAGGGTGTTAATGGGCCCAGACTTAGGCAGGCAGTCACAGCAATGGGGGGTATGAGGATGCCACGGCTATGCCATGCCCAGAAGAGGCTTTTCACAACACTCCAGCCCTTGCATTCTTCCCACCCCCATCTTCTACGATGCTTCCTGGGCCTTAGGGTTACAGATGTCCCATTGAGGGCTGAGAATTCAACAGTCACTTCTCCCCAGCATTTTGACCAAGTATGAATCTCTGTAGTTACCATTGCCCATTGCCAAAAAAGTTTCTCTGACTAAAATTGACCAGAACACCAATCTCTGGGCATAAGCACAATTACTTGTCAGGCAATTTGATGGATACATTATGGCCACACACACACACACCATGACACTTTTGACTTATGACAACACAAAAGCTTCCTTTCCTAGTGTCAGGTGGGGCACTCAGGTTCCAGTAACAGTCCTGGTTATTTAATCAAGAGCTATGGTTAAGCTTCAAGGTCACCAACACACACAGCTATGGCTCTTCAAACTGACCCCGGGAATGCACTTCTCAGATCCTCTTTCCTGCTGGAGAAAGACAGTCCCCATTGGTTCTCCAGATGTAGTATCTACTGGATGTCTTCCACCTGCCAGGAACACTGTGTGAGTTCTCCCTCAACCAAGTGAATAGGTATTGTAATAAATCTACTTTCACCAGTGAGAACAAGGTGTCCAGAGGTCATCACTGTAGTGACTCAAGCTCGCATCACCAGGGAAGGATTTGAAATCAGTTCTGCCTGACTCTAGCAGATGTTCTCTTTCTTCCGGATGATGGTGGCACAAAGAAAGACCAATTTTGCTTTGGTCTTAACACCTAGATACATAGGCAAGCTAGGAGCTGAGATTTTGTTCTTGTGGAGATACCCAGTCTCTGCCAAAACCTGGCGTGCCGGGCACAGTGTAGAAATCAGCATGGCCCTTCAAGACAGCTCCTCTGCCTGCCGTTCAATCATGGTCGGCTAAGAACCACTTTGGCCTTTGCCAAAACCCTGTTTGGGAGACCATAGAGACTTAGAGGGCCCCAGCAGCAACTGCAATCCTCAAAGTCAAAACTTGTGAGATAACAACAGAGAATTGATGTATCTGTGGCAGTGTCTCTAAAGAAAAGTACACCTGGGAAATGAGCCAGAACCAAGACAATTGTCCTCGGTACCCACGCTGGGCCTTCAGGCCTGAAGAATTCTGTGCCTCCGTGAAAAGGGCCAATTTGAATGAGAAATAAAACCTGGCAAGTCGACCAAAGCAATTCTCAACATGACCAACCTCCTTTTAACTGAACTGGAAGTCTAAGTGGGTGAGTTTGCTCTTGGATGAAATACCAAGAGGCCCAAAGATGCCAAAAGCACGGTAGGGACATGTTAGTTCTGAGCTGTTCTGAAGGAATTCAAGCCTGGCAACAGGCATCATTTCCGTCCACCAGTCTGTAAAGAACTACAGACAAAATGTACATTCGGAGTCAGGAAAGAGCGTTTGTCCAGAGACTTAAGACCCCGACCCCAGTTGCAATGGCATGCCAAGGCCAATGAGGACCCAACAACTTGAGGACCACCACATGAATGGCAGTACCCAAATGACAGCAACTGATACACAGGGTGACTTGCCATGTGATGCAGGCACACAGCTTCATCTTCAAAAGCTCTGAGACAACGGACTAGAACCCAAATCCCAGAAGAGACACAGGAAGCAGCGTGAACTTTAGTGAAAGATACCTGCATTACTGCCACAATAGTGTCTTTCCAATAAAACTTAAGGAACAACACTGCTACTTGCATTTTAATGAAAATGTCATCAGGGAAGTCTGGTCTTTTTGGAAGGAAGCTTAAGAGATGGGCACACCTTGACCCCGGCGCCACTACTGTAATACCCTGCATTGGCTCTCTGACTTTAGCATCATCTCCCAGCACCACTGTGGACGTGAGACTTGTGATTGATAGGTCACAGTTTGAGAGAAAGGCAAAGGAAGCAGATAATCAACAGGGATGGCAGGGGAGGCTGCAGGAAGAGAGGAAAGAAAGACATAAACAAAGGAAATTAGAAGATGCTTCTGTGTTAGACAGACGAGACCCAAAGAGCCAAATGATGAGTGTGCTGTCAACCAAGCACTCAAATCAACGGAATCTGTGCTGATGGTTCCACTGCCCCTTGCTTGTGTCTTTCAGCATCCGAGAGGCTGGGGATAGGGTCACCAGGGGACATGGCTCTCATTTATGTAACATTCTGTCAGCACAGGGGTGCATGAGTCACTGAGCAAAGATACACATGAAGGCGTGTTCCCTGTGCTGAGATCTGCAAGCACTTCAGCTATCTCTGAGGGATCACCTGACAGTCAGGTATGTGGTTTGGCCAGGCTTCGCCTAAGTGTCATACGTGCAGAACTCACTCTCCAGATGGCTCTAGTACACGTTGCTCACACTCTGCAAGTGGGTCCTGGTGCCCAGTATCATCCGGTATTCCTAGTTCCCTGCCTCCAGTGGAGTCCAGGCCTCAGATAGCTGCCCCTCCATATTGCTGATGAGGTTCTCTGCCATTCAGAGACATAGATGCCTCATCTTCAGATAACAGTTCTGCACGCTAGGAGCTGGAGAGACGACTAAACAATTAAGAGCTCTTATTGCTCTTGACAAAGACCCAGGTTCAGTACCCAATTCCCACATGATGGTTCCCTTCTGACCTCCACAAGCACCGGACACACATGTGCTGCACATACATACATTCAGGCAAAGCTCTCATACACATGAAATAAGTGACTCGAAGTTTTTAGTTAAAATTCTTTACAATTTTCTGAGAAACTACCATACTAATTTCCAAAGCAGCTACACAAGTTTCCACTCCCACCAGCAGTGGAGGAGTGTTCCCCTTACTCGACATCCTCTCCAGAATAAGCTATCATTGGTGGTTTTGACCTTAGCCATTCCGACTGGTGTAAGATGGTATCTCAGAGTCGTTTTGATTTGCACTTCCCTGATGGCTAAGGATGTTGACCAAGTCCTTAAGTGTCTTTTGGCCATTTGAGATTCTTCTGTTGAGAATTCTCTGTTTAGCTATGTAGCCCATTTTTAGTTGGATTACTTAGTAATGTGATGTCTAGTTTCTTGATATATATATATACATATATATATATTGGAGATCAGTCCTCTGTCTAATGTGGAGATCTTTTCCTATTCTGTAGGCAGCCATTTTGCTTTATTGACTGTGTCCTTTACTTTACAGAAGCTTTTCAGTTTCAGAAGGTGCCACTTATTTATGGTTGTTCTCAGTGCCTGTGCTACTAGTGTTGTATTTAGAAAATGGTCTTCTGTGCCCATGCATTCTAGGCTACTTCCCATTTTCTCTTCTGTGAGGTTCAGTGTGGCTGGATTTATATTGAGGTCTCTGATCAACTTGGACTTGAATTTTGTGCATGGGGATAGGTATGGATCTATTTTCATTCTTCTACATGTTGACATGCAATTATGCCAGCACCATTTGTTAAATATGCCTTCTTTTTTCCATTGTGTAATTTCAGCTTCTTTGTCAAAAATCAGGTGTGTGGATTAATATCAGGGTCTTCAATTCTATTTCATTGATCCACCTGTCTGTTTTTACGCCAATGCCAAGCTGTTTTCATTATTGTAGCTCTATAGTAGAGTTTGATGTAAGGTATGGTAATGCCTCCAGAAGTTTCTTTCTTATATAGGATTGTTTTGACTATCCTGGGTTTTTTTGTTTTTCCATATAAAGTTGAGTATTGTTCTTTTGAGGTCTGTAAAAGTAATTGCATTTTCTAAGAGAAATAAACATGGATCCCCCTGGGAAGGGTCAAAAGACAAAATCACCTGAGAAATTTGGGAGTGTTGGGTTGGGGGGACAAGAGAGGCCAGGCGGGGAGGAGGAGGCGAGAAGAAGAGGGAAGAGAACAACATGAGGGAATGGATGGTCGAGATGGAGAAGGACAGAGAGGGAGAGCAAAGAAAGAGACATCTTGATTGAGGGAGCCATTATGGGGCTAAGAAGAAACCTGTCACTAAGGAAAGTCCCAGGAATCCACAAAGATGACCCCAGCCAAGACACTAAGCGATAGTGAAGAGGGTGCCTGAACTAGCCTTCCCTTGTAATCAGAATAATAACTACCTTAGTTGTCATCATAAAACCTTCATCCAGCAACTGATGGAAGCATATGCAGAGATCCACAGTGAAGCATTGGACTGAGCTCTCAAAGTCCAGTCAAAGAGATGGAGGAGTCATCATATGAGCAAAGGGGTAAAGACCATGATGGGGAAACCCACTGAAACAGTTTACCTAAGCTAATGGGAGCTCATAGCTCCAGACTAACAATGGGGGAACCAGCATAGGACCAAACTAGTCCCTTTGAATGTGGGTGATAGTTGTATTACTAGGGCAGCCTGTGGGGCCACTGACAGTAGTAGGACATCTTCAGTTGATGGAGGAAGGTCATTGGTTAAATAAAGAAACTGCCTTGGCCCTGATAGGACAGAAAATTAGTCAGGCAGAGTAAACAGAACAGAATGCTGGGAGGAAGAGGAAGTGGAACAGACGCACACTCCTCTCCAGGGCAGACGCGATGCAGTCAGCCTCCAGGTCAGACATGCTGAATCTTTCCCGGTAAGACTGGTGCTACACAGATTACTAAATATGGGTTAGGCAAGATTGTGAGAATTAGCCATTAAGAGGCTAGAACTAATGGGCCAAGCAGTGTTTAAAAGAATACAATTTGTGTGTTGTTATTTTGGGGCATAAGCTAGCCAGGTGGCCAGGAGCTGGATGGCAGGAATGCAGCCCACAGCTCCTTCAACATTCAGTCTTACCACATAAGATCTCAGAGACACAAGAAGACCATTCACATGAGAAGCGCCACTTTCTGGGTTCCTGGTGTACAAGTACCCATACTTATGTAGACACCTAAAACTCAAAAGACAATTCAAAGTTCCTTGAACCTTAAGCTGAAGATGCCAAGGTGTTTATATAAGTATGCAATGCCATGGTAGCTGTTCATGACCTTAGAGACAAGGGAGAAGAGAGTCTTGGGACAAAAATGACCACACAACATACCTAAATTTATGGGACACAATGAAAAAAGTTTATATCTCTAAATGCCTACATAAAAGGACTGGAAAATCCCACACTAGTAAGTTAACAGAACACCTATAAACTCCAGAACAAAAAGAAGCAAACTCACCCAGGAGAACTAAACATCAAGAAAAAATCAAATTGAGAGCTGAAATCAACAAAATAGACACAAAGAAAGCAATACAAAGAATCAATGAGACAAAGAGTTGGTTCTTTGAGAAAATCAACAAAATAGACAAACCTTTATCCAAACTAACCAAAAGGCAGAGAGAGAATATCCAAATTAACAAAATCAGAAACGAAAAGGGGGACATAGCAACAGACATGGAGGAAATCCAAAGAATCATCAGGTTATACTCGGAAAAGCTGTACTCCACAAAATTGGAAAACTTAAAGGAAATGGACAACTTTCTGAATAAATATCACTTACCAAAATTAAATCAAGAACAGATAAGCAAATTAAATAGACCTATAACTGCTAAAGAAACAGTCATCTAAAGTCTCCCAACCAAAAAGAGCCCAGGACCAGATGGTTTCAGTGAAAAATTCTACAAGAACTAAGACCAATACTGCTCAAATTGTTCCACACAATCGAAACAGAAGGAACATTGCCAAACATTTTATAAGGCTACAATTCCCCTGGTACTCAAACCACACAAAGACATTAATAAAAAACAGAATTACAGATCAATCTCACTCAAGAATATTGATGCAAAAATGCTCAATAAAATACTGGCTAACCGAATCCAAGAACACATCAGAAAATATATAGCTCAATAAAAACAATAATAAAAAAGATCCACAAGTTAAGATTTTAAAAAAAGAAAACCGAGAACAATGAATCTGTGGCAGCCTTCTTGTTTTTATTCAGTTAGGATCTAAGCCCAGGGAACGGTGTTACTTACTCACTTTGAGAATGGGTCATCTTACCTCAGATACCCTCCCATAAGGATGCCCAGAGGCTAATATATTCAAGATAATCCCTGGTAGGATGCCTGCTGAGTTCAGATCCCATTTCCAGGCCCATCACCAAGGACCACAGGCACAGACTACTGGAGACTACAGTGGGGTCCCGGGACCTTGAGATGCTATTTTCAAAGACTATGCTGCAACTAAGTGTAGTGAAACAGAGGCAGGAAGATAGCTACAAGTTCAAAGCCAGTAGGACTACATAGTGAGTTCAAGGACAACCTAGGCTACCGAGTGAGACCCTATCTAAACAAAACAAAGCAAAATACAGTGTTGGACCACCTGGCTATCTCTCCATCAGTGGGTGAGGAAAGTATGGAGTCACAAACTACTCCCTGTAGGACAGTATGGTTACATTACAGCTTATATATTTCTTAATCATGGCTCCTACCGCTAGAAGACACAGGGAATTGTGTCCTGTAGAGAATGTCACCCATTGTGCATTGCAGTAGATGCAAACACTTAAGAAAACTGCCGGAACCTAGACCTAAGTGTTAGGAAATGATAACCCAGGAAATAATAGGTCAAGGAAACCAAGAAGATCCCACAGACCAGACTGAGCAGATTAATTCAAAGTAGCCAACTCTTTAAGCTATGCTGAGTGGAAACACCACCCCTTCTGCTCAAGTTAAATAAGATGCCATCTGTATTTTAATATATGCTTATTAACAGTTGAGAAATATAAACTAAATGAATAAAAAGGTATTGTTTCTCTTTATCTGATTTTTAACATAGGATAACAGCACACAGTGCTGGCAGGAGTTGGAGGAAACAGGTCCCATCATATTGTGTTAACAAGATGTAAATCAAGGCAATCATGAGCTTTCAATCCTATACTCAGTTACAGGGCCTGGAGGCCACGAAAGGATGCTGTGCGCCTCCAAGATGCTTCCAGCAGCACCCTTGGCTTATCTGCAATCCATCTATTGCGGGGAAGCTTGTGAAACTCGCTTCACTCTGAAGGGAGATGGTTAGGAGAGATTTCAGAAGATGGAGTGGGAAAGCTGAAAGATCCTCATATTTAAGACTCTAATAAGGTGGGGGCTGTATAATCCTATTTTAGCAAGAATGAAAAGCGAATTGGACATAACTCAAGGATCTTCATGATGGGACATAAGATAATATTGGAAATTCGGCTTTACTTTGCTCATTACAAATCCATGACAATTAAATATCCTAAGAGCCTTGTGGTGTCTACAGAAAGATGTGCTCTGTGAGGTGTCGATTTTCCAGAAAAGCCCTCTCCATATATTTTCTGATGTGTTCTTGGATTCGGTTTGCCAGTATTTTATTGAGCATTTTTGCATCAATATTCTTGAGTGAGATTGGTCTGTAGTTCTGTTTTTTATTAATGTCTTTGTGTGGTTTGAGTATCAGGGGAATTGTAGCCTTATAAAATGTTTGGCAAGCACATACCTCCTCTCGTCTCCTCTTCTTTTTCTCTTTTCCTTTCCTCCTCCTTCTTCCTCTCTCCCTCCCTACCCCCTCTTTCCAACACATACACACAGAGAAATCCTTTTTTAATTAAGAAAGCAGTGTGGTCCTAGTATAGACCTATGCAACTTCATCACCTTACCAGTCACTGAGATGCTCTCGTTAGAGCCCAAGGTCCAGGCTGAATCACTGAGATGCTCTCCTTAGAGCCCCCAGGTCCAACCTGAATCACTGAGATGCTCTCCTTAGAGTCCCCAGGTCCAAGCTGAACTGTGGATCTAAGGAAACCAGGTAGGGCCTGGAAATGGTGGAAACAACTGGTTAGTTGGTGCACGACTAGAAACAGTTCTTCTCTTCCAGTGATGCACACTTCTCTCCTGAGCCAGCCTCTGCCATTTCTGATCCTGCCACTGATCCCAGAAAGATATGGATCCATGTGAGGCCACTAGCAACCATTACAAGGACAAAGTCAATACAGTCTAGGAACACAATGCAGATGTAGGTTCGGTTTTGCACGTTAGAGGAAAAGGCCCATGTCTGGACACTTCTCTAAGCAGGCTTTGTCATCCTCCAGGGCAGAATTTCCAATGCTCATTAGACAGCAGCATCACTATTGCCTGGGGACTTCTTAGAAATAAACGTTCTCGGGTCCCAACCTGGACCTACTGTGTGAAGTCGAGACTAACAGATGGGGTTTGCACATGTGTCCGAGGAACTTCTAATTAGTGATACGAAGTGATAACCGCTTCTCTGAGCACAGGGAACAGTCCTATATACAGGGTGGAGACATCAAGAACAAAATATCCTGGCTCTCTGCTAAAATGCAATGCAAACCTCTTCCAGGCTTAGGGGTGCATGAGACTACCCTGGGCAACCTCTAGGAAGTCTGATACCGCCAAGTTAAGGCCAATGGCTTCAGTATCCTTGTGAGTAAAATCCAGATGTTAGTGTTCCAGAGGGCTCTGACTCCAGTGGAAGCTGAGAAGCAGTGACTTGGAAGGCTGAGAAAGGAGGATGGAGAAAGACTTAGAACGAAGAGCAGTGGTTTGGAGATTCGGAGTACAGGGTCAAACCTCAAAGGTTTTATTTAAGCTGAGGAATTCTCTTTTCCTCTTGGGGAAAATGAGGATTATAAAGCCCCGTTTCGGAGATACTGGGGAGAAGTCACATCTCGCAGAGTGAGATTTGCTAATGGAACTGCTTATGGATGAACAGCAAAAGGCTTTTTTCCCCATTACTCATTCGTCTTTGGACAGGGCCTATTTATCCAACTAGTATAAATAGTAATACACCAAGGAAGAATTAGTAATGTGTTTGCTTACAAGGTCTTTCCCACACCCTTGGGAAGTCTGGAATAGAGCCCAGACATCGGGGTTCAGCAAAGGACTGCCCCCCCTTGCTGTATGTAAGGCACATGTCTTCTACGTGAATGCCAGGATTAGGGTGTTGATTTGGATGAATGACTGAGGCCTGGGTGGGTAGGTCCCACACCTGGGGTACGTAGAGAGACTCACCTGGTGTGTCAATCATCTGCTGAGAACAGGCATTCTCAGAGAAGGAGGAAGCACATTTCAGCTTAACTCTTCTTTGGTACAGACATCAGGGAAATTGGCGTCGAGGATGGAGCTCCTTAGTCTTGCAGGGCGAATATGACACCCTGCATGCAGACGAGAGTGGGATCTGGGAAGAGAAATTCTCAGACAAGATCAAGTCCTCCTAGAACTAAGAGATAGGTCTGGGGAACTCAGAAGCAGTCTGGGAGCCACCTCAGCCAGAGTTACGAGCTATGGAACCCCTTTTGCTGGTTCTAAGTGTCCCCTGAAGCACCACCCTTCACCCAGGGACACCAGCAGTCCTCTATCACTCTTGACCAGTGGGACAGTTCCCAAGACCTGATGACTAGGCAGGAAAGACTGGATTTTTTTTCTTTCTTTTAGAGCATCCCACTCTGGATTGCTGAACAGGCTAAAGTGGGGATTTGTGCCGTCAAAGAGAGAGGCATTCCTGTAAATGTTCTGCCCTTAGCTCTGTCACTCACTAGGCAAATAGCCTGAAACTAGACACCCTGGGTCCCCAACTGAGAAGGCAAGCTCCAGAACAGACATGCACTTGAACTTCTGTAAGTACAACTCAAATAAGAACCATATAATGCATGTCGAAACTCAGAACATACACACACATACACACATGCATATATACATACACACATATATACATGCATACACATACAAACACATACAAACACACATACATACATACACACATATGTACATACATACACTTACAAACACACATACATACACACATACATATATACATGCATACACATACAAACACACATACATACATACGCACATATATACATACACATACAAACACACATACACACATGCACACATACATATATACATACATACGTACGTACATGTTGAGACCTGAATTCCAGGTGAAAATGGTTCTCTCCGTTCAGTTTCACTTCAGTGCCTCTGTTTCTGTCTGTCTGTCTCTCTCCCTTCTCTCTGTCCATCACAAACACACAGAGAATTTCCTTTTTATTCAAGATAAGCTTTACAATGTGTCAAGGAATCAATAAGAGCATGCCACATGCCCAAGACATCATAGATGTTCTAGGCACCTGTCTGCCAGCTCCCCCTCATCCTATTCTTCTGCTGCATCATTGACTAAAGAAGGGCGTAGGAAGAGCAGGGGACTCTTTAGGGAGCCACATCTGCACCGCTATAGCTGGGCACCTATGACAAAGGGGGGGAGCCATGGGGTCCTGAGCAGCACTTGGGGAGGACAGTTAGTCCACCCCCCTTAGTCTCTGTCCCATCTACTTTAACACACTACTAAGCAGAACCGTGCTAGAGACCTAGGTAGCCTTAACTGCCTTCCCCAGCTCTGCTTTTCCAAGGTCATTGTCTGGGAGTGGAGGCATGGTCAGCTGGTAGTTAAGAGGTTCTGCCTGTTGAGGACAGTGCTCAAGCACAAACCAGAAAGGCCTGTTGCTCTTTCTGGTCAACCTCAATAGGCTTCTGCCACTTTCTAGCAGCTTACCCCTTCTCATAGATCTTTCTAAGCACAGAGTTACTCCCTCAGAGACCCCTGCTGAGCCTCTTGTCTACCTAGAGGGACTCATCCTCCATCACCTGAGACAGCTGTTTCTGTGGGCCTCTACCAGCTGACACCAGGCTGACACACTCTGAATCTGCCATAACAGAGGCAGACATGCAGCCAATAGCTTTCTGATCAGTAATCTTCTCTCTTTGTTCTCTCTGGCCAGGCACTGAGATGTCAGCTTTTATTGACAGAGTCCACAGGTGCGAGGCAAGGGTAATTCAATCAGTATCTGTCTTTGAAACGGGTGTCAGTGCTGAAGGCTGGACAACCAATGCATAGAGTTCTGGGGTTACTGTCTGTCCAACACTACCTGGAAAGGAGGACCTTCAAAGAATTCTTTACAGAGGAGGGATCCTTGTGATATCTAGAACCACGATCCTAGGAAGGTGATATGCAGATGGATTACAAGAGCCAAGTGTCCAGCTACGGCATCCCAAAGCTTTTGTTCACCCACTGTGTGAACAGGTTCAGTACTCAAGCCACACCTCCAAACGCTGTGTATTCAGAACAACTCTTCAGCAGTCATAGCCCCCTAGCTCATAAAAAGAAGGTACCAGCATCTGAATTTTCTGTTACTTCTCTCTCTTTTTTTTTTTTTTTTTTTTTTTTGTGTTTTCGAGACAGGGTTTCTCTGTAGCTTTGGAGCCTGTCCTGGAACTAGCTCTTGTAGACCAGGCTGGTCTCAAACTCACAGAGATCCGCCTGCCTCTGCCTCCCAAGTGCTGGGATTAAAGGCGTGCGCCACCACCGCCCGGCCTTGTTACTTCTCTCTCTTGCTAAAGGTATTACATTACCTCCTTAAAGATAATCCTCTTTTTCCCTTGTCTTTTTTTTTTTTTTTGGTTTATTTGTTTGTCTATTTGTTTTTGGTTTTTGGGACAGGATTTTTCTGTGTAGTGGGCGGCTGCGGGTGGCCCTGGGGCAGCGAAGGTCGAGGGTCGCGTCGTCCTCCTCCCCACCTCCGGGAGGGGTGAGAGGGAGCCACGGTTGATGTCAGAAATACACTCTCGGGAAATGGCCTCTAAATCTTGGCTGAATTTTTTAATCTTCCTCTGTGGATCAGCAATAGGATTTTTTTTATGTTCTCAAATATTGAGTATTTTGTTGGGAGAGGAGGGTGCCTAGTATGCTTCATAATGACCCTCATGCTGGACATTTAGATGATAATGGACACAGTCACCTCGAGGGACAAATGAACTTCAATACAGACTCTAGCCAACATAAAGATAAAAACACAAACATTGCTGAGAACCTCTATCAGAAAGTTAAAATTCTTTGTTGGGTTATGACAAGCCCTCAAAATCTAGAGAAAAAGGCCAAATATGTCAAAGCTACATGGGCCCAGCGTTGTAATAAAGTATTATTTATAAGTTCAAAAAAAATCAAGACTTCCCTACTATGGGATTAAAAACCAAAGAAGACAGAGAGCAGCTCTACTGAAAAAGAATTAAAGCTTTTCAATATGTGTATGACCATTATTTAAAAGATGCTGATTGGTTTATAAAAGCAGATGATGACACATATGTCATACTGCACAATCTGAGATGGCTTCTATCAACGTATAACCCTAAACAACCCATTTACTTTGGGAGAAGATTTAAGCCCTATGTAAATCAGGGATACATAAATGGAGGAACAGTATATGTACTAAACAAAAAAGCCTTAAAAATTTGTAAATACATTTAAAACAAAAAATGTACACATAGTTCCTCCATTAAAGACTTAGCCCTAAAAAGGTACATAAAAATTATAAACGTAAAAGCTGGAGATTCCAGAGACACCACTAAAAAAAAAAAAAAAAAAAAAACAAAAACAAAAAAACTTTCCACCCGTTTATACCAAAACACCACTTGATCAAAGGTTATCTACCAAAAACATTTTGGTACTAAAACTACAACTATTATCCTCCTATAGAGGGTCCTGGTTACTGTTCTGATATTGCAGTGGCTGTCCTGGAATTTGTTCTGTAGGCCAACTGGCCTTGAACTCCCAGACCCACCTGCCTCTGCCTCTCAAATGCTGGGATTAAAGATGGGCACCACCACTGCCCAACTTAAAGATAATTCTAATTGAGGAAGTTCAGCTGTGTCCTTTGAGTCACTTCTAAGGTCTAGTGGCATTCCCTCGGATACGGATATGGAAGGACACTCTGCTAACCCAAACACAGGGGCCTCTGGTCTCGGGGAGAGAACCCCTAAAGAGCCTGCACAATAACAAGGGTTATGAAGTTGGAGAACCCATTCAGCCACGAGAGTAGCTATTTTCATTGCTGGAACCATACAGCAGACAAGAACAACTTCAGAAAGGAAAGGCATATCTGGGCTCAGAGTTCAAGGGTGCAGTCTATCATGGCAGAGAAGGCCTGGCAGCGAGAGCGTGAGATGACTGCTCACCTTGCATCCGTAGTCAGGAAGCACCGAGAGGTGAACGTGAGTGTGGCTGCTCAGCTCATTTTCTCCTTTTCATTCAGTCTGGGCCTCCAGCCAATGGTATGGGGCTGCCCAAATTCAGGACGGGTCTTAATTAACCCCCAATGGAAACACACTTGCAGTTGCCCCCAGGGGTGTGTCTCCTAGGTGATCCTGAATCCCACCAAACTGATAATCAGGATTAACCATTGCATCCACTCATGCTTCAGAACCCAACAGGAAGCTGTAAATTCCTCGGGGGCCTGGAGAAAGATACTGATAGAGCCAGGGCTGCTCTCTGGGCTCCTAACTCCAGCATTGTTTCCACAATACCGTAATGAACCAATGTTTCCTGTTAAAGAGCCAGGTAGCACGCCATACAGTCTCGGCACTGCAGCAACTCAACTCCACCATCAAGGCACAGAACTGGCACAGGCAATGTGGAACAGAAGGCTCTGGATCCCTTCCCAGACAATTCCATTAACCAGAACCCACATGAGGAGCCTTTGAGAATCCGCTCTCTTGTAGCCCCTTGTTCTACACAGCACAATTAGTAAGGGTGAAAAATCAAGTACCTCAGAGTATGTGGGAGACCTTCAGTCTGATGTGGTGGCAGACGACCAAGGAAGAGCCTGGACACTTGGTCATTGCCCAGCCAGTTTTCGGAACCAGACCCCAAGCTAGAATGCTGGGGTCTCTACTCTGCCAGACTCTTAGACAAGACTGGAAGGACATCTTGGTGTTCTGAAGTGATGCAAGGCTGCCCATGGGCTGCTCTTGATGCTCTTGGAGCTTGGACTTCAGAGTGACTCCAAAAGATAAACCAGCTGTCATTGTCATTGGGGGAAATCAGAAGGCGGGAACTTGACTGCTGCCAAAGTAGATTGTCTTTAACCACCTCATTGAGCTTAAGTATTGCTGTAGGCTTTATATCCCAGCGATTCTACAAAGCAGGTATGGTTAGCCTGGAGGCTGAGGTTAGAGACTAGGAGATTTACCAAGTCCACACAGCTCAGCAGTAGCAAGATTGGTATTCTAGCCCAGGATCTCAAGTCAAAGCCATTGTTCTTCTCCATTGTGTCAAGACGGCTATTGTATATGTGCTTCCTTATTAGAGCTATAAAAGATACAGTTAACCAATTGTTCAAAAAAAAAAACAGACATCAAATGATACAAAGCACTTTCTAGTTAGTCAATTGAAACCATTGCATTGGAATGCAAAAGGAGGATGTGTTGCTGTTGTTGATGCTGCTGCTGCTGTTGTTGTTACTGTTGCTTTTGTTGTTGCTGCTGCTATTGCTGTTGTTACTGTTGCTGTTGTTGATGCTGCTGCTGTTGTTGTTACTGTTGCTTTTGTTGTTGCTGCTGCTATTGCTGTTGTTAATGTTGCTGTTGTTGATGCTGCTGCTGTTGTTGCTGCTGCTGCTGTTGCTCTTGTTGTTGTTGCTGCTGCTGCTGTTGTTACTGTTGCTGTTGTTGTTGCTGCTGCTGCTGTTGTTGATGATGATGATGCTGTTGCTGTTATTACTATTGCTATTGTTGTTACTGCTGCTGTTGTTGTTGTTTTGAGACAGGCTAGCCTTCAATTCACAATCCTCCCGCCTGTCTCTCAAGTTCTGGTACAATAGGTCTGTACTACCATGTCCAGCAAGAGAATTATTTTATTAGTAATTACTTCCCAGTTATAAGTTGGAAATATGTAGTTTTGCCAAATTATAAAAGATTCTGATGATATATAAGAGAGAGAAAATTTTACTCAGTGTAATTCAGATTCACAAATCATCATCTCTGAGACTTTGCGTCCAACTCCTGATCTTTCACGAAGTGTCACCCTCGGGCCAGATAGTCAATGGTACCAACAGGACCTCACCCCCAGAAGAGGACTTTTCTCTAGGACAGTGAATGCCAGGGCCAGGCCCAGACTAATGAATGACCTTGGGGAATATTGTGTCTTTGAAAACTCACACCTTTTCTTCTTCCACCCCCACTCCAGGAGGATCCCAACCATCTGTGAAAATTTCTTCCAAACATTAAATATGACTGAGCTTTCATGACTTTACTATGACCCTGCCTACATTTCCTATAAACCAGGGTTAATGAATCCCAAAGGCTTTGCTGTGAGGACAGAGTTTCTCTGAGAAACCCATAGAAGGAACATACCAGATGATCCTGGTACTAATGGGGCATCAATATTTTCTAAAATCCATGCCCATGGCTTCTTGGTTCATCAATAAGCAGGATCACAGGTACCACCCAGCTGCGGAGGACACTGGTTGCTGGTTTACAGCAGAAAGCACATTCCAGGCCCTGGTCTGTGGGGCTTGGGTTTGTATTTTTAAAACTTTAATAGGCATCGGGGTGGTCAGACAAGTCTTGGCGAGTTGCACTGACACGGGTGTGAAGATGAAGGCCTGGTTGGATTAGATGATATATGCTGGGGGAAAGGAGCCTATAAGAGTCTAGGAGCTGGGACTCCAGGCCTACCTAGGACTCCCTATGCAATTATTCCTGTTCATCTCTCAGCTACAGCCTTAGGGATGTGCTCACCCCGAGCTAAGATGTGCAAGGACCTAAAGGGGGTGGTCTCTAGTTTTCATTGTGTTTTGTTTTGGTTTTCTTCTTTTTTTAAGGAAACTCTATGTCCAGGGAAGTTTCAGCATCTTGGAGAGAATATCTCCATTCTTAGGGAACCAAAGGACGGCAAAGGGGGAATATTAATTAGTCTGAAATAATAATGAGCGTTAGGTCCTTGGAGCAATCGTAAAGAGCTTGGGGATGTGTTGGGCTTGGCCTAGAACCACTTAGTTTCCATTCGGTCCTGCTGGTTGTGTGTCTGTGAACATATCTTTCCTTCCCTCTGGGTCTTAGACTGCTCGTCTGTGAAATGGGAGAGGCTGGGTCCCATGGTCTGTCTGGAAGGCTCCTTCTGGTCTGGCAGTCTGGGACAGCTCAGAGCAAAAGCACTTTCTGTGGTTGTGAGAACATTCAACTTCTGCATTGTTCTGGTCAGTAGCATTAAGTATGGCAAGCAAATTGGACAAAACAGGTCAGGATTCTAGAACCAACGCTTTAGTATACAAGGGTCTCAAGCCAACAAAGATGTAAGAAAAGCTTTACAGAGAAAAGATTCCTGGTTTGTATGCAGTTATGAAGAGATCCAGCTCTCCGGTTGCCCCTCTCTCTCACCATGGCAGCACACTGAAACCTTACCCACTTACCTATTAGGACCCACATCTAACCTAGCAGTATGTTTGTGTCTCTGCTGTCAGGCTAATGGCCTTGTCTGCCAGGCAGGCATGCAGGATCATGTCTGGAGGGCCCCCAAGCCACTATGGGAGCCAATCCACGTTTCATGATTTCTTGGCAAGGCCAGAGAACAAATACTTAATAAAAAACCTCACTCGGTTCATTAAGGAAGAGCTGTGTGTTCCGAGAGTGAGATCTCGGCTCTTTCCTCCTTTACCTGCCACAGCCAGTTCATTGCCAAGGTCAGTCCCTCACAGAGTGCCTCGCTCTGAGCCCCCTTCATTTCTTCCAGTGTTGCCTTGTTTGCCTTGCTGAAAATTCTGTTAATTTCTCTGTAGACAGTTGGTGTATGGCCCTGCATCTCAGTCGTCCTGTCTATGCTCTTTGGTGAAATGCTCTAAAATACCACTCTGGTCATGTCATTCTTGGCCCTGTACCCTGCAGCAGGCCTCCCACTGTCTGTGGAAGAGAGAGCAGGTTCTCTATGGACACCCATGGCCCCCCACAGCCCAATGTCTTCTCCCCTTTGAGGCACTACTTCCTCCTAACCCCAGACTACTTCCTCCCAATCTTTGCCAGTGTTTATTCCTTCTGGGTAGGAATTTGCATAGTACTTAAAATAATGATACCATACAGCTAGGCTGGGGTTCAAAATTTTTTCCTTGCCTCTAATCCTGGTCAATGGATCTAATCCTTCCCTGTGCCCTAATTTCCTGTGTCTAAATGAACCAGTCGCAATACCTTATGAGAATATCATGGGAACTGCTGCAGTGTTCATTTTCTAATTTCTTCAGCAAATCCGGACAGATAAACGCATACTATGCGCTTCATGAGAGGTAACAGCAAGCCTGATGGTGCTGGTACAGGCTGTAATCTCAGCTACTCTGGAGGCTGAAGTAGAAGGGTGGCATGTTCAAAGCCAGCCTGAACAATTAGTGAGACTTTGCTTAAAAGTTTTTTTTTAAAGGAGGACTGGAGGTACATATAGGTCTGCAATGGAGCACTTGCCTAAGATGCATGAGATCTTGCCTGCAATTGCCAGTAGAGTCAAAAAGGAAGCAAGATAGCAATCACTGCTGTTGTTGTTGTGATTGCTTGGTCCTTGCCTATGGAGCCTCACATACTCTTAGCTCCCCCTCCAATTATAAGTGTCTAAATGGTGCAATCTTTTCCTCCATACCCAACAGTAGTTTGCAAACACTGAAGACTCTGAATGTGAACTAATCAAGCATCTCTCAATAAGTGACTTTGGGCCAGTCTTTTAACCCCTTTGGCCCTTGGCTTCCCCATTAAAAAGTGAACTAGATAATGGTACCTTGTTTATAGGGTTTTGTTTGCAAGATTAAGCAGTGTCTAGAGACCATTGTTTGGTTAGCCAACCTCTAATGCAGACCCCACCTCCAGCAGCACTCCCTGAAGACTTGTTGGATATGTGATCACATCATGCCAGCCGATTGGAACAATAAGCCCGGTTTATAACATTATCCTCAGTTGCAGTTGTTTGGCCTTGGTTTCTGGCATGGCCATCTCCCTCCTCTCTTTATTCTTTTATTACTTGGCTCTGGAGTGGTTTCCTGGTTTAGACATATTTATGGCATGCAATCCTTTTTTAGTAAATATCCCTTCAGTCTGTGGAAACAAGAAGGGCTGTTAGGGAATAGAGAAGTGGCTCAGTGGTTAAGAACACTTGCTGCTCTCCCAGGAGGAACCTGAGTTGGGTTTCCAGCACTTATATGGTAGCTCATGACCATTTTTTAACTCTAGTTTCATGGAGAAACCAACACCCTCTTCTGGCGTCCACGGGCACCAGGCATAAATGTGGTGCACATTCAAGCAAGATGGGCAAAACACTCATTTAAAAGCAACTGATATTTTTAAAGGGAGAGGCATAAGAATGCAAAATATGGGCACTCCCTTCTTGAACCCAAATGAATAAAACTGGCTCATAAATACACCATCATGAGAGATAAAAAAAATGCCAATTTGCAGGGCCATTGCATTAAGTTTTATTTGCAGTTTAACTGAAAACATGTATGCTCCGAGAAAGCATAGAAAACCAGAAGCATCACCAAAGAGAACCTTCTGCCCATGGGAATAGAGAAGGCAGCTTTGAAGCAAGGAAGGCAAGGGCGCTCCCTGTAGTATCAGAACGTGATGGTGTCCACTTCCTGGTTCAGCTGGCCCCACTCTTTTCACGTTCTCATAATTGTCATCAGGCTTGCTGTGAAGAGGCGCCACCGTGCCTCAGAACTCGGGTCCCTCCGAATCCACACACTGAGGCTTCAGTAGCGACTCTGAAGGCAGGGTGAGCAAGGTACACAAACAGTGCGGGACATACAGACTGAGCGGGACACCCCAGAGGAGGGTGCGCAAGGCTGGCCGGAGGGAGCGGAGCAAGGGTTGCAGGGTAGCCTGGGAGAAAAGGTCACAATGGGGAAGAATTAGTGGAGTGCCCACCTCATAACAGACCATGACAGTCCTACCCTCAGACACGGCTGTATATGTCCTGCCTTCCATCGTTTCAATCGTCCCCATCTTTGCCTATGCTACCTCTGTGGCCTCCCAACTGATCCCTACCCCCAACTCCACTCTTGCCTCTGCTTCTCACCCCTGGCATATGGGTGGCCGGAGGAATCTTCAGTAGAGAGAAATCTAATCGTGTCCCTCCCCTACCGAGGACTTTTCAGTGGCTCCTGCTTGGGCTTGAGACAAATATCAGCCTCTTTAACAGATGTGTGTCCTCCTCCCACCTCGTCTGACAGTCCCAATGTCTGGGCTCTAGCTTTCTGGCAGTTCCTCCATGAGCTATCCCTCTCAGGCTGTGGAACACATGTCTCCTCTTTCTAGAACTCTCTCCCATGGTCACTCCTTCTCTGCTTTAAAAGCTCAACTAACTGTCACATGTCCCCTGAACCCTCCCCTATCTCAGTGTTAAACCTCCCAGTGGCGCTATGGTTCTTCCGTAGGGATAGCTAATTACTCCACTATGGTTTTCTCCTCTACCAGACATTATGTGCATGCCCTCGGTATACCTGGCCTAGCGCAGGCACTTCATAAAAATGTGTTGAAGAAAAAGAAATTTTAAGTTGATGTGGAATGAGTACATGCCAAAAGGATGCACTCAGAGACTGCCAGGCTGGGGAAGAAAACCAGAAACAACACACTGGATACTGGGCAGGGACCAAACAGCTCAGGGGCTCCATGTGTAGCCTGAGGATTACATTCAGTCTTAAATGTGTTCAATGTGGCTGGCACCTTTTTCTCAATTTTTAAAATACATTTTAAATTTTGAAATTTTTAAAGAGTAGAAAAAATACAAACCCCAGCTTTCCTTTGGCAGCTGGAAGACCAGCAGCATGGCCTCTGCACCCTACGTGGTGGAAATGACCACAGGGGGACCCTCCTTGAGCATAGCACAAGCTCCCTGGTCCCCACTGTCCCACATCGTGTGCAGATGTGAGCAGCCTGATCGTTGCAGACATGTGAGTTTACAGTACTTGCTTCAGTGGGGTCAGGCTCAGAGGAAAAGGAAAACAAGACTAAATGCTGGACAATTTAGTTACCAGGGCTGGGAAGATGTCTCAGTGAGTGGAGGGTTTAGCAGACAAGTGCTAAGACCTGAGTTGGATCCCCCAGAACCTATGGATGATCAGACACAGTAGCACATGTCTGTAGTCCTGGTGTTCCTATGGTGAGAGGGGAGGCAGAGGCAAGACCATCCCCAAAAGCTTGTGGGCCAGATAGACTGGTGGATGTCATAGTGAACAAGAGACTTTGTCTGAAATGAACGGAAAACTGGAGGTTGTCCTGACCTACAAATACACACACACACACACACACACACACACACACACACACACACACACACTTTGAACACATATGCTGTAACACATGTACATCCATATTCATATTATAGATATGTCCATAAGGACATGTATGTACATACACACACATAGAGGAATGTTTTTGGGGGGTTGCTCCAACATTTGTTAGCACACCCAATGACCACAACACCCTATATCCACACAGCCACCAGATCCTGCTGATCCTGCTTGTATAACGGTGGGAAGATGATCTCCCCCATTGCTCCTGAACACTGTCCCTGTCTGGTTCCCCCCACTCAGCGCTTCTTGCATCTCTCAGGATAATCTTCCCAAAATAGGAACTTTGAGTTTTCTTTGGCTCAAACAAGAAACATATATTGGGCATCTGCCCTGAACTGAATTCAGGGAACCAAATCCTATTGACTCTGCAAGCCAGATGTTTACAAGCCAGTGGGGAGATGAGCAATTCTCAGATTCTACCATTCGCTCAATCAGCAAAGGCCTCTGATAGGGCAGTGTGTCCATGAATGAGCTCCAGCTGACCATTCCTGCCCTGCTGTCCACCGGAGTCAATCACATTAAGCTACCTCCTGTCTTTCCACAGCCCCGGAACTCCTCCCCCAAGAACAACCTCCAGCAGTCTATCTGCCTGTGCCCTGACGGATGTAACGATCTGAAGGCAGATGTTTCCCACCATCTATCTCAGTATCCTTCATGATGCATGACAGGCACGTGGTAGGGTCTTGAAAGGAGTTTGTGAGCTTGCAGTGAAGAAGAATGAACTCCTCCGGACCAGGTTTGGGATGGTGGCCTAAATGTCATCACCTGGATTCCTTTAGAGCATGCCAGTATTCCGGTGGCCCCTTAATCTTGACAGACTCTAAGCTCATGTCTTTTAGTACAGGTAGATGCACTTGCGTCCTAGGCCCCGCCCAGCCCTGTTGGGCTCCCACAGAGCCTCCCCCCAGAAACTCACTTGCTGTCCTCGCTCTCCAGCAGGCCCCTGTACGTGTCTATCTCACACTCCAGCCGGGCCTTGACATCCAGCAACACCTTGTACTCTTGGTTCTGCCTCTCCAGGTCACAGCGGATGTCAGCCAGCTGGGACTCCACGTTGGTGATCATGCATTGCATCTGGGACAGCTGGGAGGTGTAGCGAGCCTCCGTCTCCCCCAGCGTGTTTTCCAGAGAGTCTCTCTAAGGCAAAGGAAAGACACAACTATGAAGAGGCAGATGCTTTCCACGGGCTTGTTCAGACAGAGATGAGAAGAGCCAAGTCTTTGGTTCTGTGGATGGGCCCTCTCCTCTAAGCCAGGGAAGTCTGGAAACAGGTCAAGTCGTCTGTTCCAGGCTAAGCGTCAGGTATGTGGTAGAACCAGCATTTGAACCCAAGTCTGCTCCTATGTCCCTGATTCCTTCTACACAGTTTGGAGTTGGAGTTCACCAAGTATTCTAATACAACACGGTGTCTTTCTGATGGTTTTCCCACGAGAACCCTTTAAAAAAATACCCAGGCCAAAGTGACTCCTCTAAGACTCTGGTTCCATGGGTCTAGACTCTAGACCAATAATCCTAACTCCTAGAATTTTCTCTAGACTCCTGGGATTTTCTCTATGTGTCAGGACTATTTAATCTCTATAGGTGACATTTACAACAAGGGTTTGGAAGGACAGGCTAAGTAGATAACAGATATGTTGGAGGGATCATGTTTGACATATGATAAGGAGCATGTCCTTTTATCTCTGAGCTGGTTCCCAAGAGAAACCTCCCTCCAAATAAACCAGCTGGGGGTACATCCATGCTGGCTGGATCTGGTTGCCCTCCTATCCCTCCTACCATCCCTGGAAAGCCATGCCCAGGGCTCTCCCAGATCCAGAGCTAAGAGGTACCTGCCAACAGCACTCACCAGGCTATGCTGGGCCTGCAGTTCAATCTCCAGGGTATTGACTGTCCGTCTCAAATCGATGATGTCTGACTGGTAGCTCTGAAGCTGCTCGGAGCTGGTGGCCACCTGCTTGTTAAGCTCTTCCATCTGCAGTGAAGAAAAGGGGGAGAGTGAGCATCCCTTCCTTAGGACCCTGAAGAGCCCAACCTGCTGTGAGAGATGTGCCCACCTGCATGTTGAACCACTCCTCCACATCCCTGTGGTTGGTCTCCACCATCGTCTCATACTGACACCTCATCTCCTCCAGCATCCTGGTCAGGTCCACGGGGGGTGCGGCATCTACCTCAATGTTAAGGCGGTCCCCAAGCTGTTGTCGAAGGACGCCGACTTCCTGGAAAGACACAAGACCCCAGGCAGGTGTGGAAAATATGTAAACTGTAACAAGAGATGCTGAAGAGCTCAGCATTGGGGAGCAGAGCTTCAGGGACTGAAACCCGCCCTGCAGAGCCTCAGGGGTCTTCCAGCTCCAGCTGAACACTCAGGGTGACACTTCCTGTTAGCTGGACAGAAGCCAAGTTCAGGGGCAATTTGTTTGATCCGTTTGGACTAAGACAGAAAACCCACACACCCCTTCTCACTTCCCCATCTTGCTAGCAGCCCTGTTCATTAAGGAAGGAGAGCCACAGGACTGACTTGACTTGGTTCGAGGTCCCAATGAGAACAGGCCCCTCCCCAGGGTTGCCTGTCAGAGAGAGAGAGAGAGAGAGAGAGAGAGAGAGAGAGCTGCCACTGAGGCTGCCCGAGTATGGGATAATGCCTCATTAGTGACTTCTTGGCGCAGTTCCCAACTCTCTGGTTTAAGCTGGATGAGTCAGGTACCCTAGGGCATTCAGTGAGTGCATGGTGACTGATTGTTATTTTACATTTTAGCCTAAGGAAGCCCAGCCAGAACCCAGAGACACTTGTTCATTCAAACCCCAAGTGAAAGGTGTGTCAGCCTGAAGAAGGAAGACCAAACACCCTAGAGAAATGGTCCTTGCAGCGTTTTGGAGAAAAGGGGATAGAACCGTGTCTATAACTTCAGCATGTGCGCCTTCTATACAGACAAAAGATACAAGAGGTGGACAAGAACAGGGATAGACCAGAGATGGAAAACACCATATCCCAATCCTCAGAAGAGGAGGAGCTCACCCAGTAGGGAGCCTGATGGAGATAGGTAGTCTCTGCGTCTATTCTGGAACAGAAGCATCCCAGGCCCACCGCCCCACTCTCCCTCTAGAGGAAGGCCCTCACCAGAAAGACAAATGCAGTCCCTGATAGAAAATTTGACAGTTGCCCTGGTCCATGAAGTTCAGAAGAAAGAGGCATGTCTCTGAGCACCTACCAAGAGGTAGGTTTTTATACGCAGGGCTTGGATCATATCCAGGATCCATGTAGTATCATTAAATCCTCCCAATAACCCTGCATGGTAGCTATCCCTGTTCCATGAGTGACGGGGATCAGAAAGCATACAGGAATCACAGAAAGTCACAGAAATGATATGTGGTCCACTGGGAAGCTTCAGCCCACGTCTTCCCAACTCCAAACCCCATATTGTTCTCCCAGACCCACATCTTCATTACTTTTCATCTCACCTCTTCATGGCTCTTCTTGAGACACAGCAGCTCCCCCTTCATGGACTCTACCTGAGCCTCCAGGTCAGCCTTATTCAGGGTCAGCTCATCCAGGATCCTGCGCAGGCCATTGGTGTCTGCTTCTACCAGCTGTCTCAGGGCCAGCTCTGTCTCATACCTACAAGAAGGTCAGGGTCAGCAACCAAGGAGCAGAACTGTATACAGAACTCAAGGAAGGATCTGAAATGCCAGCTCTGTCTAACCCTGTATGAAACCAATAGAGTGCTAACCCAAAAGTGTATGAGGAAAAGACACCCCACCTCCAAGTCCCCGGCCAGACTCACTTGGTCCTGAAGTCATCTGCAGCCAGCTTGGCATTGTCAATGTGCACGATCATCCTGGCATTCTCTGCCTTGGTGCACAGAACCTGCCAACCGAAGCGCACAGAGCAGGTCAGCGCAGGATGTAAAGAAGGAAAAGAACGCAGTGAAGGTGTCCTAATTGCATTTCTGTTGCTGTGATAAAAAGCCCTGACCAAAAAAGCAGCATAGGAGAAGAAGGGTTTATTTGGCTTGCAGTTCCAGTTAGAGTCCATCACTGAAGGGAAGTCAAACAACTAGTCACATCACATCCACAGTCGAGAGCAGAGAGAAATAGATGCTTGCTTGTGTGCTTCCTTGCTTGCTTGCTTGCATGCACGCTTGCTTCCTTGCTTGCTTGCATGCATGCTTGCTTGCATGCATGCTTAATCTCAGCTTAGTTGTTCCACTCTTATACAGTTCAGTAACCCCTGCCTAGGGAATGGTACCACCCACAGTGGAATGCATCTTCCCACATTTATTAACACAACTTAGAATCACCTGGGAAGAGAGCTTCAGTGAGGTGTTGTCTACATTGGGTTAGTCTGTGGTCATGTCTGTGGAGGATTGTCTTAAGATAATTGTGATCCTCCAAAATGCCCCATTATGGATGCCATGAGCAATTCGGTTTTTTTTTGTTTGTTTGTTTGTTTGTTTTTTCGAGACAGGGTTTCTCTGTGTTTTTGGAGCCTGTCCTGGAACTACCTCTTGTAGACCAGGCTGGTCTCGAACTCACAAAGATCCGCCTGCCTCTGCCTCCCGAGTGCTGGGATCAAAGGCGTGCGCCACCACCGCCCGGCTGCCATGAGCAATTCGTAAAGAGAGAGTCCTACACAAAGGCTGTACCAGACCCTTGGCCTACGTTGTCTGCTGAACTCTCTTAAGTACCCCTTCAGATATGGACCATTATTCTCCCCATCCTACAGATGAGGAAACTGGCGTCTGGAAAAGGAAAGATACCTCCCAAAGCTATGCAATATGTTGATGATAGACCTGATGGCAGAGCTCTTCCTGCATTCAGGGCTCTGGCTGAGTGTCCAAGTTGGGAGCTAGTCCTATGCCCTGGGGAGGTCTCTTTTCCCTGAGCATAGCCGGAAACACTGATGAGATGCGTATCTGGAGTACTGGCTTTTCTGGATGCCTCTCCCAGCTGGATTGTTGACAACCCACCCTCACCTTCTGCTGGAGTTCCTCGATGGTCTGGAAGTGAGACTGGTAGTCGGGACACATGGTCACCACCTGAGCCTGGTAGACATCTTGGATCTTGCCCTCCAGCTCTGCATTCTCTCTCTCCAGCTGCCGCACCTTCTCCAGGTAGTTGGCCAGGCGGTCATTCAGGAACTGCATGGTCTCCTTCTCGTTGCCATTGAAGGAGCCCTCACAGATCAGGCTATAGGTCCCCATGGAGCTGGAGATGCAGCCAGTTGGCCGGCGGTTACTGGGTTGGCAGGAGCTGGACAGGTAGGGCTTGGAGAGGCAGCTGGCTGGCCTGTAGGTGGTAGGCATGCAGATGGAGGACATGCCCTGCAGGGGCTGGCACACGTAACCCAAGCACAGCTCCGGCCTGCTGCCCATGTTACTGGAACAGACGGAAGACGGTCGTGAAGAGCTCTTGAGAGAGACTGGCAAGGTGCTGGTGACACAGCAGCTGGATGTCATGCTAGGGAAGTCCCTCCCCCCCAGAAGCTCCCTGAGTATCTACAAACTCCATCCTGCCCAGGCCTTTTTATACTCTTGGAGTGAAGGGGCTCACACTGAAAAGTCCTCACGGGAGTGGGAGTGTTTTTGTTTACACTCGGTCTCCGAGGAAGCTGATAATTAACTTGTAATTCGGTTTCCAATAAGGAGTTCCTTTCCTCATAAAAGAGGCCTAACTTGTCATTTGGCTAAAGCAGGACTCTAGGTTCCTGTCATTGGTCACCCGGGGGAGAGCATCAAGACACATCTTCAAAGGATCAGTCCCAATACCTGGGCTCTCATTACCAGGGTGTGGCAGCAGGTACAGCCACAGCTTGCCCTGGTTGCCATGGCCCTTGCCCACTGCGCCCCCGCCTGCACCTGCCCTAGGGAAGGCTGGGAGCCTGCGGAGAGGCAGTTGCCCCTTTAATAAAAGCATTCCATGTGGGAAAAGACCTAACCCCTTCACAAGGAAATGTGTGGGTGACAGAAGCTGCCTCAATACCGTCGTATAAGTCAGGAGAGACAGGAAAGAGGGCAGAGGCTTCAGAATACATACAGCTCATTCGGCCACCTTTGGAAAGGACCTATCACGGAGGAGAGAAGGAAGTGAGGACAGGAACAACGAAGCAGCTAAGATGTCTTTTTAGTTCAAGGCAAATGAGAAAGGGAGAGGTAAGGCCCTTCTCCTGGGAAAAGCGGTTCAATGCCATGAAAGCCTCCAGGAGGCAGAGACTCTGTCTTGACTCTCTGGGTCCTCTGCTTGAGGATCAGAGCCACCATGCAGTATGCAGCCACTGTCTGTTAAGACTGAGGCTGAATAGCTAGAGCGGGCTCTCCTTTCGCTCTCTGTAGTGATGCACAGGGAAGGCTCAACGGGATCCCAGCGAGTGGAAGTCCTGTGAATCAGGTCTTCAAAGAGGAATGCTCTGTGCTAAGCCAGTAGACAGGGAGCAGGTGTCCCTAGTTACAAGGCTTGAGCAACCCCTTAAAGCAGTGGTTCTCAACCTCCCGGATGCTGCGACCCTTTCATACAGTTCTTCATGCTGAGGTGACCCCCAGCCATAAAATTATTTTTCATTGTTAGTTCATAACTGTAGTTTTGCTACTGTTGTGAATCATAATGTAAATAACCGATACACAGGATATCTGATACATGACCCCTGTGAAAGGATTGTTTGACCCCCAAGAGGGTCACAAGCCACATGTTGAGAACCACCGCCTTAAAGCGACATGATGGGCTAATGGTTTTCAGTCCCCGCTGTGAAAGCGGTGCACTGACACCTGGCATGTCATATCAACACTTTGGGATTCACTCCTGTCTTAGTTCCTTTTCTTGTTGCTATGACAAACTACCTGAAAAATACAACTCAAAGAAGGAAGGCTTGCAGTCGGAGGGACCACAGTTCATCATGGCAAAGAAGGCATGGCAGCCAGAGCTTGGGGCAGCTGGCCACATTGCATTCAGTCAAGAAACAGAGAGACATGAATGCTGGCGCTCAGCTGGCGTCCTTTTGACTCCATTCAGTACCCCAGACCATGAAATGGTGCTGCACATGTTCAAGGTGGGTCTTCTCGCCACACTCAAAACTCTAGAAACACCCTGTAGACACGCCCAAGAGGTATGTCTCCTAGGCGATTCTAAGTCCCATCAAGCTCTCACTGGAGACGGACCACATTCTCTTCACAATATAACGTTGGCATATAAGCACTTGTGCTAGCTTTCCAATCACGTCCTTCAGAAGAGTTGGCCAGGAAATGGGAAATGCCACCCAGCCCTCTCACTGATTAAGAACTCAACCTAGAAATCCTGCCTTCCGATGTGTGCTGTGACCTTTAAAAGTCACTTAGTCTCCCCATGTCTCAGCTTCTGCGTGAAAACCAACTTAAATGAGCTCTCAAGGGATGGGAATACAGCTCAGTGTTACAGTGCATGCCTAGCATGGGTGAAAACATAGGTTCCCACCGTCATTCTCACGACCCTCCCCCCCAAGAAACAAAGATCTCCCAGTCTGAGCCCTGGAACATCCAAGCATCGTCTCGATGGACAATTTAGAGGAGCTGGTGATGTCAGATGGAGAAGGCTTGAGAGCAAGGCCAGCTGCCTGAAACGGTAGGCGTCTACCACCGGAGGGTGCGCAGCTGCTTTCCTCTGCTGGAATTTTATTTTTGAGGCAGGCACAGTTACCTCAGGCTAGCCAAGTATATGGAAACTTATGGAACTGGAGAGATGGCTCAGCAGTAAAGAGTGTTTATTTTTCTTATGGAGGGCTGGAGTTTTGTTTTGGTTCCCAACACCCATGTCAGGCAGCTCACAAGCCTATAACTCCAGTTCTAGGGGATCCAATGTCCTCTGGCCTCCGCGGGTACCTCATTGGCATGCAAATTATCCTATTACACATACATTTTTAAAAATCAAAAAAAAGAAAAGAAAACCAAGAAATCATACATATCAGTCTCAGCTTCAGCTCTGACAGTCGCGGCCAGCAGGACAATGTGCTCTCTCGAGCACAGGCTCTGGAGAAGCCTGTTCTGTATAAGTCACACTCTTCTTCCTGGTGGCCTCAGAATTAGAGACCCTTCCAGACTTCCTAGCTCCCTCCCAGAAGGCGCTCACGAGATCCCGTGGAACCCTCCCTTTACTTATATCATTTGCCTTTGCTTTTAAATTGCAACCCTGTCTCCATGCAGCCAGATGTTTTCACCTTTGTCTGCATACTGGAATGACCTGTAGGGCTCAAAAATAAAAACACAACAAGGGTCTTTTGATTCTGAGGCCGCCAGGAAGAAGAGTGTGACTTATACAGAACAGACTTCCCCAGAGCCTGTGCTTGAGAGAGCAGATTGTCCTGCTGACCACGACTGTCAGAGCTGAAGCTGATACTGATACATGGGACTTCTTGATTTGTTTTGTTTTGTTTTTTCATATTTGTTTTAACATGTTTAATGGGAGAGTATGCATGTGAGTGATGTACCTGCGGAGGTCAGAGGGCTTTAGATCCCCTGGAACTGGAGTTACAGGCTTGAGAACTGCCTGACATGAGTGTTAGGAACCAAAATGAAACTCGAGTCCTCTGTAAGAACAATAAACTCTCTTTACTGTTGAGCCATCTCTCCAGTCCAGTAAGTTCTCATATATTTGGCTAGCCTGAGGTAATGGCTCAGGAAATGCTGTCTGGAAATGCTGCCTCAAAATAAAATTCTAATAGGGGAAAATAGATGCCCACCCTCAGAGCATCAAACTAAAAGAACAAGTCAGTGTTGGCCACATTCCAGATGCCAGCTGTAAGCTCAATAAAGTACTAGGGACATTACAGTATAGTGTCTCCTGCTCTGTTTTCCCCAGAGGAAACAGACTCAGAAAGGGACCTGTCAACACTCTCACAGTGGTGAAGTTGGTAGGCCATGGTGGACCTGGAGTCCTAGGTCCCTCTGACTCCATGTTCTGGATCTACATTCCTTACATTAATGACACAGGCTTCTCTCATCACTAAAGTAGATGAGATAGATAGATAGATAGATAGATAGATAGATAGATAGATAGATAGATAGACAGACAGACAGGCAGACAGGCAGACAGATAGATAATGGTATATAGGTAGGTAGATAGATATACAGACAAATAAATAGGTGGTAGCTGGGTAGGCAGATAGAGAATGAGAAAGAGTTACATAAATATAGATAGGTAGGTAGATAGGCAGATAGATAGATAGATAGATAGATAGATAGATAGATAGACAGATAGGCAGGCAGACAGATAGATAGATAATGGTATATAGGTAGGTAGATAGATATATAGACAAATAAATAGGTGGTAGCTGGGTAGGCAGATAGAGAGTGAGAAAGAGAGTTATATAAATATAGATAGGTAGGTAGGCAGATAGATAGATAGATAGATAGATAGATAGATAGATAGATAGATAGACAGACAGACAGGTAATTAGGTAATAGGAGATGGGTGGATGAATGAATAGACAGATTGATAAATAGGTGGTAGATAGGTAGATGGATGGATAGATAGATAGATAAATAGACAGACAGAAGTTGTAAGTAGAAGTGGGTGTCCTCCCTGTCCTATGCCAAGGCATCCCTCCCATGTAGACTGACCCCTGCCTGTGGTACCTAGCATCCTATTAGCACTTATTAATGCCTATTAGCACTTATTAATGCTCAGTATGGGTTTATAGAATAAAGTGAATGAGGCAGATGCCTGAGCTTTAGCAAATTCAACCATTGTGTCCCAAGAAGACAGTAATACAGGCTACCTAGAGCCATGTTGCTGGCAGATACCAAAGGCCTGGGCCCTCCTGTCAGGGAAGAAGCAGAAGGAACTGTCCGGATGCCCTGAAGGGACATAGCTCTGACCCAAATCAGTCCAGTACCTTCCACCATCCGGAGCTTCCCCTTGGAACCATGATCACCCTCTTAACATCACTTAAGGAACCTTTATCGTCTTTGAAGAGCACATGTCCCTCTGGTGACAGTCTGCCTTCTTGTCTGGCTTAGAAACTGTACCATCACCCTTGTCCCCTTCCCATTGGCATTGGAAGAGCTTGGTGCTTGGTTTGGTCTTTTGAGGGAAGAATTCTGAACACAAATGACAGGCTTTATGGGGAGATGCTGGGAGTTTCTGCATCTGAGCATCAACCTCACTAGATGCCAAGAGTACACAGGGGTCTCCTCGGTCAAGAGCCTCTGAGCTACAAGTGGAAATGCTAACTCAGGCCCAATCTCTGCGGCCTGCATGCAATGGAACTTAGGGATTTTGAGATTTCCTGAAGTGGGAGAATTTCAGGGAAGGGTTACAAGTGAAGAGATGAGTTAATATGCAAGAACCCTAAAATCCCTGAGTGTGGGGCACATGTCACTGCTGTGAGGAGCACACACAGGTTAATAAAGTGGCCCCAATGTTCTCTCTTCTCTTATCTCATCTTTATCAGGCCTATTCTGTGACCCCCCTCCCCCAAGGGTTGCTATGTATACCAAGAGGGAAAGTAGATAACAATTGTCACCACGCTGGGACCTTGCAGAAAGGTCTTCATCAAGGAAGCCAAACAAAGAAGCCTCACCAGCAAGGCCTTCAGTTGGCAAAGTGATCCTTGCAGATCCAACAACCTGAGTTCAATCCCCAACAACCACATTCAACAAAAAGCCAGGTATGGTGGCACAGATTTGTAACGTCTGTGCTTGGGAGGCAGAGACAGGTAGATCCCTGGAGCTCCCTGATCAGCCAGTCCAGTCTACTTGCGCATGTTTCAGGGCAATGAGAGATCCAGTTTCAAAGTGGAACAAAAAGTGGATGAAGCCCGAAGAATAACAGCCAAGGCTGTCCCAAACATGCACAGGCACAAAATAAAATCTCCATTGCAGCCCTCTCACTACCCCCAATGAGAAGCCTGGGGACCCTGTTATTTCCAGGGTCGCCACTGGTCAAGCATCCTCCAAGCTCAACAGTCAATCTAAACCCCAGATGGACCCAAACCAACACAGATATGATGTGAGCCAGTCACTGGGAGCCAGAGCAAACGGCTTTATTATCTCAGACTCAGATACACTGTATTAAATTTCAGAACCTATGAGAACACACTCAGAAAGAAAAACTGACCAAGGAACAGGCCCCCAGAACACAGACCCTGAAGCCCATTGAAATGAGGAGACATCAAGGCCTGAAGGGCAACCAGACTTAGTTGACAGGGTCTCAGAAGCTTTAAGGCATAGATTTGCAGGGACCCTCTCAGGGTCTGGAACCTGGATCCAGTGTGAATGGAGATATTTGGGCTGTAAGAGTTAAGGTTGACAAGATGCCACGTCAGAACCCTGAAGGCAACAGCCTTGACCGTCTGGTTCTGTCCCTCTCAGAACCTGCCCCCTGGGCAGGGAACATAGACAGAGCGAGGGCTGCTGGTTGCACGGGCTGCTCCAGCGCTGCAGGAGACCGCAGGAAGGCAGGGGAGGCATGACTTAGAGGCTGAGTAGTCTGGGGCACACGGGTTGCAGGGAAGCCTGGAAAACAGAAGAGCGTTGGCTTACTATCATAATCCTGTTGCTGTTTTCGATAACGCTGAACAGATCGAACACATACAAATCATCAGATGGTACCTTTTAAACCGTGTCTCCTTAATTTACCCAAAGGGAAACAGGCTCTCAGAGAAGAAAACAGAACCAGCTGGAGCAAACAAATAAGTTTGTACCGAGACCAGCGCTAAACCCCTAAGGTTCCTGACTCAGGATATGCTCTTCCTTGGCACCCTGTGGTCTCCCCAGAGCTTTGGAGGGGTGAGAGCATGCAGCCATACTCACTTGCTGTCCTCGCTCTCCAGCAGGCCCCTGTACGTGTTGATCTCACACTCCAACCGGGCCCGGACATCCAGTAGCACCTGGTACTCCTGGTTCTGCCGCTCCAGGTCAGCCCGAATTTCACCAAGCTGGGATTCCACATTGCCGATCATGCATTGCATCTGGGCCAGCTGGGAGCCATAGCGGGCTTCTGTCTCTGCTAGGGTGGAGTCCAAAGCATCTCTCTGGGAAGGCAAGGGTTGAGGGAGGAGGAGGAGGTTAGAGGCCAGAGAACTAGTGAGGAAGACCTGCCTGGATGTCAGTGGGACTTTGGAATACAAGAATGAACGCACAAGCTGGAGAGGCAGCTCAGCGGCTAAGAGCACTGGCTGCTCTTCCAGAGGACCCAGGTTTGATTTGTAACACCCATGTGGTGATTTACAAATGTCTGTAATTCTAGTTCCCAGGGATCTGGTGTTCTCTTCGGGACTTCATGGGCATTGCACACACATGACACACAGACACACATGCAAACAAAACTCTCATAAAATATAGACACACATAAAATAAAAATACATAAATCGTAAGAAAGAAAGGAGCTTTATGATGGATGACTTCAGACTCGAGATGCTCCTGGAAAATCTGGAACTTTTGGATTGTGGGAATTGCAAGACTAAGGCACTGATATTTGATGGGGGCCTTCTTGATGTGTAAAATCTGATTTTGAATCACAAAGGAAGATTTTGAATCACAAAGAGCCTTCATTGATTAATAATTTCTTCTCCCTCTCCTCCTCCTTCTTCTACAGGGTCTCATGTAGCCTAGGTTGGCCTTGAACTCTCTATGTGGCTAAATCTGGCTTTGAATACCTGGTCTTTCTGGCTCCACTTCCCAAGTGCTAGGGTCATAGATATGTTCCCCTCTAACACTGTCACGATAGGCAGCACCTGCATTTAGCAGGACACCCTTAAATAGAAGGAGTGTCTTCTTATGGAGGAGTTAGGATTTTCAGACATATTTCTATTAAAAAAGGCCGTGTGTATTTTTATAGTATTTTTGTTACATCTGTAGGTCAAAGTAAATAGCATGCCGATTCATGATATTTATATACCTAGTTAGTGAAATACAGGTCACCATGACTAGTGATGTATTAAAAGTGTTATAAATTCTCACATCTAATATGTAAGCTACTCCATGCTTCAATGATTGGGTCTTCCTTCTGACCATGACTAAAATTATTAGTAACTTGTGTTATTTTAGAATGGCATAATCTTTAATGGTAGACTGTGTATTTTTGATGCATACATAAAAAAATAAGTTTAACAGAAAGAAAGAATGGAAGCTCAGAGGGTCACTGAACTAGGAGAAAGCACAGTCAAAGACCACCAAAGGTGAGCTAGCCCAGCTCCTGTGGCCCCTTGATCCAGACAGCATCTTCTTCCTACTGGTACCTCTGGACAGCAGTTTCACAGAAGGTGGATCTTATCTGGAGGACTCACTCCCAGCGTGTGCCAAGTACTACAGACCCTCTTATCTTTCACCCCAAGGGCAGTTGTGATGTGTGTCTGACTTCATGCCCTCTTCTCTACACAGGGAAGCTCTGAGCTAAGAATTTGAACTCTTGGAATCGGTGTGTATGGCCAACATGTGGAATCTGGGGGTTGTGTGCCTCCGAGCTCGGGTCAGCAGTTCTGCCCCACCCCCGTGCTTACCATGCTCTGCTGGGCCTGCAACTCGATCTCTAAGGAGTTGACTGTGCGTCTCAACTCAATGATGTCCGCCTGGCAGGACTGCAGCTGCTCCGAACTGGACACGACCTGCTGATTCAGTTCTTCAGTCTGCAACACACACACACACGGGGTCTGGTTAGGAACCCTGAGTTCTCAGCTTCAAAGGTCACAGAGATCACTTGGAACCATGAGTATGATAGTCAGGGAACACGTTCCAGATTACCCACTCCAACCCATTGATGGCGTGTGAGCTGGGGAGACCGCATGATTACAAGATGGAGTCAGAACCGGGGTAAAGCCCTCCATCTCTGGCTTCTGGCTCAGAGCCCCAGGGATACTTTTAGATGACTGCACCTCTGCTGCGCTGGCCGCTTCCGGGTACCTACCTGGGTGTCATACCAGTCTTCTGCATCCCTCCGGTTGTTCTCCACCAAGGTCTCATACTGGCACCTCATCTCCTCCAGGACACGGTTCAGATCCACAGGTGGAGCTGCGTCCACCTCAACATTGAGCCGATCGCCAAGCTGGCAGCGCAGTGAGTTCACTTCCTGTGACACAGATGAGGGTCCGTTCCTCGGTGACTCCATCACCCGGACTCACCTCTCTCTTCCCATGCTCTTCTTACATTCGCCTCCTCCCACTTGCTCTTCTCTCCCGCGCCCCTGCTCCCCCATGTCCACCTGTTCCTCGTACTTATCTCTTCCCCATTCTTCCCATCCTCAGCCATTCTTCTGCTCACCTCTCCGCATTGTCATTGGCTCCTCCGTGCTCACCTTTTCTCCATTGTCACCTGGTCCTCCATGAATACCTCCTCCTCCCACCCCCATTTGCATCCGGTCCACATGCTGACCTCTTCCCTAACCTCACTTGGTCCCCCATGCTCACCTCCTCCCCCATGCTCACCTCTTCATGGTTCTTCTTGAGGCAGAGCAACTCTTCCTTCAGAGACTCCACCTGTGCTTCCAAGTCAGCCTTGCACAGAGTCAGGTCGTCAAGAATCCTGCGTAGGCCATTGATGTCAGCCTCCACCAACTGCCGCAGAGAAACCTCTGTCTCATACCTGAAGACATAGAGCAAGGCACTCAGACCTGTGATCCCATTTGCATGGAAGTCAAGCCCCACCCCAGACTGACCTGGTGCTATAAGTTCTGAGTGCAGTTGAACCCTGAGACCAACCATCACCAGCATCCAACTGTATCAGCCCCAGCCCGGGGACAAACAAGGCCACTCACTTGGTCCTGAAGTCATCGGCGGCCAGCTTGGCGTTGTCGATCTGCACCACCAACCTGGCGTTCTCTGCCTTGCTGCAAAGAGTCTGGGGACATAAGGAAGTGATTTCACATAAGAAGGGATGTTCAGTTGGTGACAGCGTCCCCCTGAGTCTGACAAGAGCTGCCTGTGGAAGGAGGTACATTCCCATCCGTGGATCTCAACAGTGTGGGGCTCCGTAAGAGATGAGAGCCGGTGTCAGACAGTAGACCCTCAAGATCCCTTGCAGTGTGGTGTGCCTATGATGTGCAGCCAAGGGCTAGAGACAAGACAAAGGCATGCTACAGGATGCTACAGCATGATGAAGCTTCCTCCTGCCTTCCTGTCCCTGTGGGCCCAAGGCAGGTTGCTGCTAACAGCTATGCTCAGTTATCTGGTGATAAACGCTCTCTCTCGGGATCCAGCTGAGCCCAAGGACTTACAGAGAAGGCGTCTTCTCCACTTTACAGGTGCAGAAACAGAGCTTCACTAAGTATACCAAATCCAAGCAACTTGCCTTTTTAGAATGAGGACATTCAAATTCAGAATGGTGGACAGTGGTACCGAAGGTCACACAACCACTTAGTTAATGCAGCCTGTGTTCAAGTTCTGAGTCTGCTAATTGCCATCTGGGTCACTTCACCAGCCTGGCTTTGAGTGTTCTCATCTGATAGACTGGGCTAAGATCATCGGAGAGAACAGAAGAAGCCATAGATATAAAAAAGCTTTGTTTCCTCCAAAAGTTCCCTGTGGGATCCAGGCTGCTATGACACACATCCTGGCTTCTAGACCTAAAATCACTCCAAATCACTCACCTTCTTCTGGAGCTCCTCCATGGTTCGGAAGTAAGACTGGTAATCGGGGCACATATAGGGCACCTGCTGCTCACACCACTCGCGAATGCGGCTCTCCAAGCTGGCATTCTCCTGCTCCAGCTGGCGCACCTTCTCCAGGTAGCTGGCCAGGCGGTCATTCAGGACCTGCATGGTCTCCTTCTCATTGCCAGTGAGGATGCCCTCCCCAAACCAACCTCCCCCGATGCTGTAGCTGGTAGAAAAACCTCCCGAGGGGAGTCCCAGAGCAGGCAGGCAGCTAGAAACCCTGTAACTGTTTCTACCCAGGCCAGCAGAACACACGGAGAAACTCCGGCTTCCCCGGGAAAGACTAGGCAGTTTGCAAGAGCTGCTGGAATACATGGAGGACGTTCGCGTGGAGCCCCCTCCGGATTTACTCGGGCTCTTGAGGGATCCCGAGGAGAAGCTGGCCTTGAAGCATTTGGAAGCCATGGCCACAGCAGCCCAGTAAGCAGTAGATCTCTGAGAGTTGACACCCCAACACAGAGAAGCAGCTCCCTAGCCTGACTTTATACCTCTGCCCCAGTGGGCGTTGGTCGGCCCTTACAAAGTGTTTTCTCCTCATTAAAGTTAATTCCACTTTCTATCAAAACCTCTCATTAGCCTGTTATTTAGCTTCCCGTGAACATACCCTGGCCTCATAAAACAGAAGCCCCGTTGGACAAGTGGGTATGTGGAGACTCACCCCCACAGCCCTACACCCTGGGAAGGCCCAGTCTGCATCAGTTCTTCAAAGGGGCCTGTCATCAGGACCCAGACTTCAGCCTCCTTGTTAAGTAGGCGTGGGAGTCCGGCCACCTTCTTGCCCTCTCCGGCCTTGTCTCTTTTGATGAATAACATTCTGGGGGAGGGGGATGCAAGCCTGCAAGTGGCTGGAAGGCAGGGTTTGTAGTTTGAGTAAACATAAGAGAATCTTGAGTGGGGCCAGAAGATATGATCTTGGTGACCACTGTCCCAGGTTCCTCGACTGCTGTGATTTTTAATGTGTGACACAGGAAACTTTTTGTCCTGGACAAAATAGGACAGTTAGTAACCCTTAACCCAACAGAGTCTCAGCAGACACTCTCCAACTCCCTAGCCAGGAGCTCTTTCTGCTTACATAGCCTCGACTCTAGGCAAAATAACTCAAAGTCAAGTCCTGACCCATGTGATAGCTAGAGCCATGTTTAGGAGGATGTGTCTTTTCCAGGCCGGGTAGAAATGGAAGCTTCCCTTCTAGTTGCCTGAATTGGTGGAGAGGGAGGGGAGTATTTGATTCACACATCTCCTTGGCAGATACAAGGAACCTGAGCCTCCAGGGCTCATCTCTACTCTGGAAACTGCTGACCCAATGCCTAGGAAGTTTGATGAGACATCTGGCCAGTTCAGTGTATGAACAAGAGAGTCCTGGAACCAGGGCTGAGGAGAGGTGATGCTGTGGACGGAATGCCGCAGGTGAGAGCTATGGAACCCATCTTCTAAGCTGTCATGCTTTCTCTTCTTTTTTTAATAATTTATCTTTATTTTATTTTTATTGCTGTTTTGCTGGTATGTATATCTGTGTGCAGGTACTGGGTTCCCGGAACTGGAATTACAGAAAGTTTTGAGCTGCCAACTGGGTGCCGGGCATTGAACCTGGGTCCTCTGGTGGAGCAGTCAGTCCTCTTAACCGCTGAGCCATCTCTTCCAGCCCCTCTGCTTTCTCTTCTAAGAACATCTACTGTCTTCCCCTTGGGAAGCAACCATGAGCTGAAAGCTGCGGTGAGCCAAGCTCAGCACCTTCCCATGTGTGCTCTCTACGGAACTGAGCTCATGGTCTCTAGCCCATAGCTGAGGACAGCAAAGCTCAGATATAACAAGACCTGCTCTAGCACCTCCAGCATGTGGCTGACTAAACCTGGGATTCTGTCCCAGGCTGCTTGATAAAATAGTGCCTATGGCAAACAGAGAGGAGATAATTGGAGGAGGATCCACAGGGGCATAAGTCACACTGTGGGGTCCCAAGAAAAGCAATCTGACATCTGAACTCATGGGCTCAAAAAGCCCCCAGCATGAACCACCTGACTCCACCTTCCAGGGTCTCCCTCTGTTTCTTCTGTAGTGAGAACAAATATCAGTGCCTGTGCCCTGGGTGCCTTAAGCATTAACTGAGCTTGAAAAAGCTCAGATAGCACCTGTTCGTGGCAAGGACTTCTGATGGCAGCAGTCAGTCCCTTCACAAGCTTCACAAGTCCTGTTGAAATGGAACTTGGTAAAGCTAAGCAGCTGTCATTAGGGAGTGGGAACAGACTCTAAGCACACAGTTCCCTATCTGGTGGGCCAGGTGCGTAGGTCACTCCCATCAGCCACTGCACCCTTCCCACGGCCTGGAACCCCGTGTGATCAGGACCCACCCAGCATAATCCTAGGGTGCCATTGGCTGCCTCCGCCTCTCCTCCCTGGACCACCATGCCTCAGTGCTACGATGCAGCTGAGCTGAGAGCCTGGTTGAGCCTCCCGGAGTGTTTGTGCTTCCCACCCATCCCTCTCCTATGTCACAGCCTCCTGGGAATGTCTGGGGATGTGTTCTGGGCTCATCAGGGCAACTTTGAAGCCATGTGTCCCAGAGAAGTCACAGCAAGAAGGTCTAGGAATTCTGGATTCATCTACTCAACCCCAAGGATAACATGACTTCGTTGGTGGGACTTTACACCTGAGCTGCCTGGATAGGGACCAAGTGCTGCCAGCAGCTTCGAACAGTCCTCCAAACCGCCCTGTTAATGAGAACAGCGGCGGGGACTTCCGTCACCCCCTCGGTATGTGCCAGGACCTGTGCTCCGTCCTTCTACGCGTCCTCTCACTCAGTCCTCACGATATCCTCATGAGACACGAGGTTAGCATTATCAGGGCATTATTATAACCCTACTGGGCAGATGACTACTTACGATGCTTTAGGAGCCAGTCAAGGAGTAGCAGAGGTGACAAAAAATGGCTCTTGTTCAAAATGTGCAGTCCCCTGACATTAAACCCCATCATCACCTGCACCCTACATAGATAGAAGGGTGCCAACTCCCACAGAAATCCCAATGGTGGGGCCAAGAATAGTTTATGCAGGGTCCACATAGGCTCTGCCAGGAGACCATAGCCCTGCCCATCCAGTGACTCCAGTCCTCAGACCCATCCCGCTGCCTCTGGGGGCTCAGTCCCGGTCATTCCTTCTCCTTAGAGCTCACACCCCTCTCCAGTCCTGCTGTGCTCACCCAACACTTGGAACCCGAGGAGGTGACTGAGAGAATCCCCTCGTCCTCCATGAACTGCTATCCTCTCTTGTGGTTCAGCCCCATCTTCCCGAGGGACTGCCCTAGGGACCAACCTCAGACTTCCTTTGAAACACCCCTGCAATGTTGAAAACGGTGCTGTCCTTCTAGACGTCTCAGTGTGCACGAGTCAGTGCAAGCGTGTGAATGTGAGTGAGTGTGTGTGGGAGTGACTGAGTGAACCAGTGGGTTGTGTTACATAAAGAAATAAAGGATTGGGAGGAGAAGAGAGCATAGAAGGGAGAATTGGAAGAAGGAAAGAAAGAATGAATGACTAGGAGAAGCGGGAAAGGCAGTAGATAAGGAAGCAGAATCTGCAAGGCAGGAGCCAGCAGCTCCTGCCCCAACAAGCCGGGTCCCCTAGCAGAGAACAAAAGCCATCTGCTCAAGGGAGACAGGAGCCAGTGAGGCAGCTCAAAGGTGTGGCTGAAAAATCCTGATAAGATGTTTTTAGATAATAAGATATTTTATTAACAAAAACAGATAAGTGATATTTTCAGGGCTATGAAATGCCTAGAAATTGTGCCGCTCCGTTTCTTTGTCCCCCATTGGAATCTAAAGAACTAAAATAAAATAATTGCCTAGAATTCCATATCAGCAGGAACTAACATTGTTTAGAAGCACCCTGATAGTCTCCCCCTCGAGATCTTTGTCCTCTGTCCAGAACATGGCATGGTCATACTCAACCATGCCCTAAAATACCTTCTTGCCTCCTTGTTCTGCCCATCCAAATCTTCTCAGAACCCTTCCCTAGTCACCCCAACATTCAACAGTCTTTCCCCCTGCTCACAAGCCAAAACCTTACACTTCCCTGACCCTTGCCATCCCTGGACTGATCCTGGACTGATCCTGGACTGATCCTGGACTGATCCTGGACTGATCCTGGGAGGGAGAGAAGGAGGTCTACACCTGGATGGTTGCTTCCTGGAAGTCCTGCCTGTTATCCACAGTTAATGCCGCTAACGCCACGGCCCTGCTCCTCCCTCACTGAGCCCTGGTGCATAGGTAGCACAGGTTTTGCTGGCTGGGGTGGGGAGGTCCTCAAGCATTGCCTTCTAATTTATTCACTGAAGCAAGCGTGTCTGGGAAAGAGGAGCAGATAGTATGTCTAGAAAGCAGAGAATAAATTGACCACCTTGAAAGTAAGTGCCCAGTATCGTCTCAACCCTCTCCTGATGTCATGGAGAGAGCAATGGGCTAGGAGTCAAAGGAGCCAAGGGGTCCTAGGACTTCCGATTGCCGTGCAATATTGCCCTCGGGTTTTCCCATTAGTGGCCTCAGTTAAGGGTGTGTGGCTGAGGTTGAGCACAGGAGGGGTTTCTTCACTACCGCAAGTGCTCCGAGGGACTTCGTAGGAATTAAAGCAATGACACATAAACAAACCAAATACAATCATCCCGGGCTGTTTGAGTGTAGCCCGAAGACTCTTCATTTTGGTTCAGACCGACGCTGGTGAGCACCACATTTAGAGTGCTGGCACACACTGTCCCAGCAGGGCTCCCAGAAGCTCCAAGGCTCGGATGAATTGCTGGGACTAAAGGAGTCCCTGGGCATGCCTGGGCACGCGCTGTTAGAGTAACAGAGCAGTCATAGCCAAGACACTTCCATTCTGCCTGTGAACATCTCCTGGGACCTACCTGGGCTGCTTCTGCTGAACCTCTGGCCTCCTCCTGTTTGGCTTAGTCACCAGATATATGGTAGCGTTGGCAGCACCATCTTGGCCTCAAGAAAGAGCCCAGAGGCAAAAGCAGAAGAGCCGGGTGATGGCCAGGACTCAGCCCCTCACTCCTGCGTGGTCTGATGTAAGTCACTGCCAGCTCTGGGTCTGTGTTCTGAACTGAAGAATAGGTCAAAAGGCAGAAGCCAGCATGGGACCTCTGACTTCTCATAGACCCGGCTTCTGTGATGAGGAGAGTATCCAGAGCCCCGCCCAACTAAGCTCCATACGCCAGTCAGCACAGCTCAGTCGGGATCACCCGCAAACCGAGTGCCACTTCACATAGCAGACTGGCGATCCCCTGTACCACACTGTCCCTGCCACCCCATACTTTCTGTAACTGGAATAAAAGACCAGTGAACAGAAATGGGAATTGAATAATGTTGTCCTTTACTAGGCAAGATGGTGAGCTGAAAAGGTAATGGGTTCACATGTCTCAAAAACATCCTGCCTCTCATCTCATCTCCTCCCAGCAACTTCACAGGGCATGGGAGTGGTGAGAGAATAAAAGCTGTCAATCACTCTGGAGCTCAGGCTCGCCTCTCTGGTCAGGCATCAGATGCATCCCTGAGCCTTGTATGTCTATGCCTCTGTCATCTCAGTGTTCCTCCCTCATTCTGTGGGTGTCTGTGCTCAGGGACTTCCTGAAACTCTAAGTCTGGCGACTATCTGCCTTGTGCTCCTCCCAGGACATCTGAGCTGTAGGTGAGAGTTATTAGGACAAACAAACCATTAGCAGTGTGTACATGAAACGCTGACTCCTCTTTACAATACGGAGTGCAAATGAGTCTTTATAATACAGAATATAAAAGTGCCCCTAGCTGTCCCTCCAGGGTCTTCTATCGTTCCCGTACCCCCATGTTAGGAACATGGATTTGCCTGATGCTCTGCCTTCACTTTCCAGTTCACCCCAACTCCCCTCCATGGTGTGGTTGGCTCAGTCTGGGCTACCTGAGATTGGAGCTCTCTGGTTGGCCCTGGGACTCTATTGAACTGATACGTGTTGGGAAGAAGGGAAACAGGAGCTAGCCACGGGAGAAAGTAGGGCGGCATGAGAGATGATCACTGATGCCATCAGGACAGCTAAAGAAGACTGGAGGCTTTGCATTTTCTCTGCCTATCTTAGGGTAGGTGCCTACAGACAAAGCCAATCTAGGGACAACCAACCGGTACCCACCAAGATTGAGGTAGGAGTCAATGTCTGTTGACCAGAACATAAAGCATCTCCAATATTAATTCTTTTAATCACTCAGTGACTTTACTACATCCCATACCCAAACACCCATAGACACTAACCCCAGGAGAATCAACAGAGTCAATCAGGGTCTGCTTTGCTATGCCAAGAGAACACTTTATTGGGTACGTTTCCAGGGAAACCTGGTTTTGCATGGCGTAAAAAGCACAGTTAAGACCAGAAACAATAGATGAATTTTAGTAGAAAAACCTGCTAAGCAAGGAGGGCCCCAGGGAAGTGCAAAATCATTTCGCTGCCAAGAGCCACGAGGTGTCCTCCTTCCTGTGGCCTAGGCCTCACTGGTGGCTGGTCACAGTGCACGGGGCACCACGTGCTCCCTGGAGGAGACGACTCTTCCATCTCTGATCTCCTCGGTGATGGTACGAATCTGGGTGCTGACTTGGGGAGCTGGGGTGCAGGGTCCAGCCGGGGCGCAGGGTGTAGGGGGGACGTAAGGAACTCTTACAGCAGGCTTGCACTCCGTGGAACAAGGGTGGGCAGGAAGCCTGAAGAAATGAAGTCACAATGTGAAGCACTTGGCATGGGAGCATTAGACCAACTTAGGGGATCCTGTTGGACAGTGGTAACGACAATGGATGACATCAGAGCATTTAAGTGACTCTGAAACCCCAAAGAAGGGAGGATGGAGCTGCAAGAGGGGAGACTAGAAATGTCCACCAAAAGATGGCCAAAGATGGGCTTGAGCCTCGCCTTATCTTGTCCCCTTGAACATTTCCAAAGCCCTGGACCAGAAGGATTCTTTAATGGCTTTAGCTCCGCCGCCTTCGTCTTCGAAACAACCCCTCAGCTCTGAAAGTGTGTCAAGCCCTTCTCTCAGCCCAGCTCTGAGAGGCAGAGGATCACTCACTTGCAATCCTCGCCCTCCAGCAAGCGACGGTAGGTGGCAATCTCCGATTCCAGCCGGGCCTTGACATCCAACAACACCTGATACTCGTGGTTCTGCCGCTCCAGGTCACAGCGGATCTCAGCCAGCTGGTGCTCCACATTGGTGATCAGACACTGCATCTGACCCAGCTGGGAGCCATAGCGGGCCTCTGTCTCAGCCAGCGTAGACTCCAGGGAATTCCGCTACAGTGGGGAAGAGGCGCTATTGAGAAGGGATTCCGCCCTAAACACCCGCTGTCCTAGCATCTGCACACAGTTGGGCTTAGGCCCTGTGAGAACGTGATGGCCAGCACATTGCTATGTCAGAGAGCCTCCAATGAACTGTGACCAGTCAGCTGGGCAGAGACCACCCACCATGCTCTGCTGGGCCTGCAGCTCGATCTCCAGGGCGTTGACTGTGCGTCTCAGCTCGATGATCTCTGTCTGGCAGCACTGCAGCTGCTCGGAGCTGGACAGCACCTGCTGGTTCAGCTCCTCGGTCTACGGAAGAGAGAATGCAGAACGGAATGAGACCTAGAGTCTCCCCTTTCCACAGTGACCCCACCCCACAGCCCACAGTCCTGGGTCGCCAACTCCACCTGAGTGTTGAACCAAGCCTCCACATCTCTGCGGTTATTCTCCACCAGGGTCTCATACTGGCACCTCATGTCATCCAATATCTTGTTGAGATCCACTGGTGGGGCAGCATCTACCTCCACGTTCAGTCGGTCCCCAAGCTGGGAACGGAGTGCATTGACTTCCTGCAGTGACAAAGCAAGGATGGCATGTGGCTGTGAGAAAGTTGCTGGCTTGGTAGGTTCCGTGACCTGGGTTCAAATTCTCCTCCCTCCCTCAGGTACCGTGAGACAAGAGAGCTGGCCTCTTTGAACATGGGTCTCCCCGTGGGTCTAGCTATACCTCACCCCTCCTGAGGATTTAGGGGATGACACACCAAGCCAATAGAATTATTATCAGACACCATAATACAAATGGAGTTGAAGTGTCATGGGTGAGGGTGTAGTCTCTGTGTGATGTAGGCAAATGACATCACATCTTTACAACCATCTTCTCAGCTGTAAAATGGAGCTCACGATGCCATCTAACTCTTGGGGTGGAAGTGGGGGTGAACTAAGATACAAAGTGCTTCGTGGACTTCCTGCCATACAGTGAGCCCAGGGGTCAGCAGTGACTCCTTGGCTGGTTGGGGACCTTTGGGGTCAGGTGACAGCAATCTCACCGCCTCGTGGTTCCTCTTGAGACACAGAAGCTCCTCCTTCAGGGACTCCACCTGCGCCTCCAGGTCAGCCTTACACAGGGTCAGCTCGTCCAGGATGCGGCGTAGGCCATTGATGTCCGCCTCCACCAGCTGCCGCAGGGACAGCTCCGTCTCATACCTGCATACACAGAACCCTGCCCAGTCTGCAGCAAGAGAAGCCCTGGCTGCCATGGCTAACTTAGAGTCAGAAACACAGGGGGTCCTTTCCCTTGTGGGATCCCTCAGGAGGGATCCAAGGCCTCTGCCGTGGCTTCCAATTTACAGCTGTATTGGGCTTTATTCCCACCTCACCAGCTCCCAAAACTCAAGGGACAGAATTTGACACAGAGCAAACTTGCCCTAGTTGGGCTACTCACTTGGTCCGGAAGTCATCCGCAGCCAACTTGGCATTGTCAATTTGTAAGACAAGCCTGGCATTCTCAGACTTGGTCAACAGGATCTGGAAAAACAAGAGGTTTGCCCTGAACTGGGGAAGGGCTAGCAATGTGAGGATGGGGGGAGCGGGGGGACGCAGCTCACAGATGCCTCTAAATACAGGCAATGTCTTTAAATATCCAGTCATGGAAGGAGAATGGGCCCTAGGAGGGACACCACATCACTTGCGCATCAGTCCTGTCTTCTGTAGCCTCCAGGGTGGCCCAGCAGGATACATCAGGGTGAGGCTCTGATCTATCAGAACTGGGTTCTGATTCTGGATTCCACATTTAGGTTGTGTGACCTTGAGCTAGCTGCTCAGCCTCTCAAAACTCAACCTTCTCATCTGTTAGATGGGCACAGCGATAGCCCTATCTCCAGGATGAAGAATAAGCAAGCCAGTGGCTAGGAAGGTGTCAGATACAGCACTACACCAAGTGGGGACTAAGGTTATGATCCTTCCCTCCCTAAGCTAAGACAACAAGGGAAGAAGTAGAACAGCTGGTAACAGGGTACACAGACCAGCAGAGAAGCCTGAGACCCCAGGGAACCAAGTCCCAGAGAATAGAGCTCTCTCCATCCAGAAGGATTTCCTGTATGCTTCAGTGAGCAGCTGAATCTTGAAATGGAAGGCTTCCGGGAGTTGCCTGGCCCGCTGGAAGAGGACCTGGTCCATTACCTTCTGCTGCAAGTCCTCGGCGGTCTTAAAGTAGGACTGGTAGTCCGGGCAGATGTATGGCACTTGACACTCATACCATTCTCGGATGCGGCACTCCAGCTGCGCATTCTCCTGCTCCAGCTGCCGCACTTTCTCCAGGTAGTTGGCCAGTCGGTCATTCAGGACCTGCATGGTCGCCTTCTCGTTGCCATTGAAGCTGCCCTCACAGAACCAGCCTCCATTTCCTACAAAGCCGGATGAGTGGCACCCAGAGGACAGGTAGGAGCCCGGCAAGCAGCTGCCGAGGCCGGAGAAGCCTGTCCTGAAGGACATGGAGCCCATAGTGCCAACCAAACTGGGGGCCCTGTAGGAGCCCATGGAATGGACAGAAGACATCCGAGAGAAGCTGCCTGAGGTGCCGCAGAGGCCCTTGGCAGACCCAGTGGAGAAGGTCGGGGTGCAGATCTGGGTGGCCATGACTTTAGCGAAGAAGGCGGCAGCTTAGGCAGGAGCTCAGGTTGTGGACTCCCCAGGGCTCCCTACGGCGCTTATATACACTCTCCATGGGGTGTTGGCGTGTTCCAGGTCTTTAGCTCTTGGGAAAACCCTTTCCATTCCCAGAAAGCCTATCTCATTAGAATATCATTTTTGCTATCCATCAGAATGTCTTTCCTTGTAAAAGGGGAAAAAAATTGTCCAATTGGGTTTACTAAGTCGGAACTCTCAGCCATTGTCATTTCCTGGCAGGCTGAATTTTATGACCTCGTCAAAGAGTCCTTGTTCAGCTCTCATAAACTGGGAGTGGCCTCACATATGACATTTGGTTTCTGTCCTCCCTACTTGTCTTCCCCCGAGGAACCCCATCTGTCCATCTGTCACCCATTCTCCCACAGCTGTTCATCCTTGCCCGGGCCACCAGAGTGATGAAAGGGGAGTAAAGGATACATAGTGGAATATTATTCGCCTATAAAGGAAAAGAAAACTATGGAATTTGCGGGAGAATAAATGGAGCTGGATAGTATTGGGTTGAGTGAGGGAACACAGGCTGAGAAAGACAAACCCCGCGTGTTCTCCGTCATATGTGGTTCCTCGCTTCTAATTTTTACACGTGTGTGTTTATGCAGGAGTGTGTGTGTACGTCAGACAACTAGAAAGGGGCCCATAAGAGAGACTTTGGGGGGGTGAAGAAGGTACTAGAACAGGTGATAAGGACATAGGAAGGGGAAAGTGGGGCAAAGAGATGATGGGGAGCAGAGGGAAGAGGGGAAGGGGTGGGAGTGAGGAGCAGGGTCAAGCAAAACTAATACAGACCTATCTATACAGATACATTCCATAAGGAGCCTGATACCTCGCAAGCTAATTTTAAAAGTAAAGGCCAGAAAGATGGCTCAGTGGGCAGAAGCTCTTGCCTGACAACCTGAGTTTGATCTGATCTGGGGATCCTAAAGAAGAAGGAAAGACCTGATTTCTGAAAGATGTCTTCTGACCTACACCACACACACACACACACACACACACACACACACACACACATACACACGCAGGAGCATGCACGTGTCTACACTCTTACACACATATCATGCCACACATACACACAATAATGATTTTTAAAATAAATATTTCAAAAGTATGTGTAGGCCAGGGAGATGGTTTAGTGAGTAAAGGCGCCTGCAACCAAGCCTGAGGATCTGAGTTCAATCCCCAGGCCCATATGGTAGAAGGAAAGAAGCAACTACAAGTTTCCCTTTGATCCACACATGGACACCGCGTTTGCACGCACCTGTGTATACACATACACACAGAAGAAATAAATGTAATTTTTAGATTTAAATTTAATAAAATTAAAAGAACTAGCTGTGGCAATGTGCTTGTGGTGCTTGGGATTTTAACTCTTCCGTTTGCGCCTCATAGCCAGTGAACCTCCTCCAGTTGCCATCCATTACTTGAACACTCATGGTAATCAGGGGGCGAGTGGTAATACTTATATCTGAAACCCGGGCTCTTAGACTCCAATTCAGGATAGCTAGAATTTAGGGACAAGAGACCAGCATTCAGATACTGGCTCCATCAATCATTCACCCTGTGACACTGAGCATGTCACCTCTCTGGGATCCCTAGTGGCCTGGTGGGAACAGTAGAGATCAGGGGGCTCTTCTGTCTACTCCACATAGACACCAGGAGGATCCAAATATAACTACGAGTGTGTTTTGAAAGCCCCTCCATACTTTAGAAGAGCTGGTTAGCCAAAAGGATGGTCTTTGGTGATAGTTTATGGTAAGGGCAGCAAAGGCTCATGGGTATAAGCACTCTGCTGGAGTTTGCTGATGTCTCTGTGCCCCCTTTCAGGAACAATATGATAGCAGTATAACCAACCCTTCAGACAGTTTATGAGCTGGTCATCATGTAATCCACCTGTTTGGAGCCATGGGCAGGGCTGGAAGACCGTTTCCCTTGTAGTCTTCATCTTCCCTGAGCCTAAAACCACTTAGACCTTCCTGGTCACCAAACACATCCCAGAGATGACCAACCGCGGAGTAGGAATAAAAAGATCAGAACCAAATCACTACCAGATGCCTAAGCAAATCAAGAGAGGAGACCCTGAAACTTGTGGACCAAAGACAAGCTCGGTTCTTCCACCTCAAACCCTGGACATGCCCAAGCGTAGGAGATGGCCCTGCTTGTTCTTCCTCCGTGGAGTCGTTTTGCAAAGCTGGCGTTTATGGAAGCGTTTATGTGCTTCTGAAGTTGTGCTTCTCAGCCTCTTAAAAACACTTTATAAGCTTCTCTCCGAGATTACTCAAGGAGGGTGATTGGCTGTGAAGAACACACCCGGGATGGTAGACACCTCCACAGCTGCCTGAGAGCGGCTCCATGCAGCTCTTGCCGGTCAAGAGAGTGGGGGGGTACGTCAGCCTCTGCACCCCAGCTCTAGCTGCCCCATTAGCAACTTCCTTGTGACTGCTTATCTCCCGGCTCTCCTACAAGGTTGAAGACCACCCTGTCGGGGAGCTTCTTGACTCAGCAGTGTAGACACTGTGGGTTGAGTGATCTTGGGTTGTTCAGGGCTGCCCTGTATACTGCCCAGTGTCTGTGACACTTCTCACCTCTACCACCTGATGCCCTTCTCTGTCTCCCTGTCTGTCACCCCCTCCTGTTAGGCCACTTGCCCTGGGTTTCTGGGTGGGAAGGAACTCACCCTAACTCCCTGCTCCCTTTACAAAGGGGCCCGGGTGGGAGGACACAATGATACAACAGGCTTTCCCAGGGCCTGCTCATTCATTCATTCATTCATTCATCCACTCGTTCAATTAATATTCCCTGGGAACCTACGCTGCACCAAGTTCACTCTAAATGTTGAAGAGAGACGGTAGAAAAGATGAAGTTTCTGCATTAACAGAGCTGGCACCACTTCTTGGCCTAGTTACAATGACCAAAATTGCCTAGAGACATTTTATATGTCCCCTGGCAAGGGGCGGGTGATGGTATCATCCCCGGCTGACAACTGCTGAACTATCAGCACAGACACTGGGTGATCAGACTTCCCCTAAGCCCCCAATTCTATCTTCTAGGAAAACCATGAGTCTTTCTTCGTTGGCCCACCCAGGCAAACCTTAACACGTACAAACCCAGTTTGCCTTGTTAACCCCACAGTGCCTGTCATGCAGAATAGGCAAGACAGAGGCCTTCTCAAACCCTCTATACAGTGTTTCTAACATCAATCAAACACTCACTACCCTAAAGAACAGGAGACCTGGACTCTGGGCCTAGCTCTGCAGCGATTCCCTGAGCGAGCTCAGTGCACTATGAGCCTCAGCTTGTCCATGAGAACTGAGGCAGGGCCTCAGACACCCTGCAGTTAGCTATCCACACGCATTCCATGGAGATTACGAGTCGGTGGGGCATGGCTGTGGCTTATTCTCTATCCCCCATTATCCTGCCCCTGTCGCTCATCTACAAAAGAAACGGGAGTTTCAGAGGTTCAAATATGAGATGCTTGAGGCTTCTTTTCTTTCAAAGCATCCATGTACTTCAGAAGTTCCCTTTGTCTTCAGCATCACACACCACAGGGAAATGGCTTCCTCCCTACCTTCTGCTCCATGGGCAGTAGCAGCATAGACCCACCTCCCCCTGTGGTTCCTGAGGAGGGCTCCTTCAGAGGTCAGTGTCACTGGGCACCAAGCAGACATCCCAGCAGGCCCAGGCTAAAACGTCATCTCTGGCCAAATGCGCTGGAGACCTCGCAGTACAGGAAAAAACTCAGGGAACATAGGCGTCTGAGCTGCTCGCTGCCTTTGGGCCTCCTTAGCAACAAGTAAATGGATCTCTTGCCAGTCACAGAATTGCCAAAACTATCCCAAAGGGGGCTTCATAAATTAGAAATTATGTCATTGGTTTCAAAAATCAAGACCACTCTGAAACCCACAGTACAGGAACCGAAGTCAAACGCACTATCCCAGACACTAACCACCTGATGGAATATTGGTGTCTGCAGCCTAGCCCAGTTGTCCAAGAAGAGACAACTGACCAAAGAGACAGTGTCTTGTGCATGCAGAATACAGCAGTCCCTTTGGCCAGGATTCTCCACCAGCTTCTGACCTTTACTCTAGAGCAGTGGTTCTCAATCATCCTAATTCTGCGACCCTTTGATACAGTTCCTCATGTTGCGGTGACCCCCCTCAACCATAAAATCACTTTCATTGCTACTTCATAACTGTAACTTTGCTACTGCAATGAATCATAGTGTAAATATGTGCTTTCTGGTGGTCTCAGGTCACCCTTGTAAAAGGATCGTTCGGGACCCACAGGTTGAGAACCACTGCCCTAGCCGTTCCTTCAGGTCTAGGCAATTTCAGTGCTCAGAGAACTCTCCATCCACCATGACTCAGTTGGGGAAGGACAGGGGAAGAGAGAAAATGCTACTGGGAGAACAGAAAAGGCCCCTTTTCTCAGACAAGTCTTGGAAAGCCATCAACCTCAAGATCAATAGCCAGATAAACGTCTTTGTTGAAATTGAGTCTCATTGGAAAGCCGAAGCTCTGCCTGGACTCAGGTAGCAAGCCTGATTGTCCTACCCACCCTTGAGCCATCACTCCCATCCCGAGAACCCTTGGAACTGTGATGTGTCCAAGGAGGAAACGAATTTTCCCAGAAGGGATTTTTTTTTTCCTGCTTCTCCAGGCTTTGGTCAGAATATGAGGGCCACCATATAACCATGGAACCCCAAAGACAGCAGAGAAATCAGACCAGACAGTAACCTGACAAGTAGTCTGGCCACCTACAATGGACACCACTGAGAATAAGGCCACTCAAGATGGCCCGTGGCTGTCCCTCTTTGAGCAGGGTGCCAACTCAGGCTTTGTTTTTCTGGTTTCCTCATATCACTTGCTTTCACCTTGAGGTCCACACACGGGTCCTAGAAAATTGCCTGCCATAGAAGATACCTGAAAATTAACTCCTTGTCCTAACCTCTTCAGGCCCCACCCAGGACCCCGCCCGCAATTAATCCTCATCTTCTCCACACAACTGTTCTTTCCTTATAACACAGAATTTGTTCAAGCGTGAAGTGCCTGGGATTTCTGGTCCCTCCACCTAGGAAACCTGGTTACTATATATTCAGCTCTAAATAACCATTTCCATAGCTCCTGCCAAATGTGCCGCCAGCTGATGTCAGGCGCTAGTACTGACATGCTGGGACTGGTACGCAAAGTCAAAGAGCACAGAGCGCACGGTGGGAAGTACAAATGCTTACGATGAAGACATTGTTAACCATTCTTTTAAGTTTTCCAAAGGATCCAGGAAATGTCTCACTGGGTTTTGGTGGTGAAAGACTCAAGGACCATTTATAGACCTAGGAAGGACAGGGTTACCAGATCCAGCAAGCAAAAACACATTCAATATTTTGGGGTATGGTTATACTAAAATGTTACTATCTATATGCACAGCCAATCCAGATGAACACCCTGGGCTCCGCATGGAGGTCTTCAATAAGAACATATCCCTATTTAAGGGCCTCAGCAAAGCAAGATGCTACTCTCCCTTCCTTCCTCCTTGTCACCATGAAATTAACTAATACTGGGGACAAGTCCACCAAACTTCCTTTGGAAAAAAACATGACCTTTGAGTCCCCATCTCAGTGACCTCTATGTGAGCCTTCCCGGGCTCCATTAGCAATCCTCAGAGTTTTGGGGGCTAAGCTGTCGTCCCTCTGATCTTGACCACTTCAGTGACCTTCTACTCTGATACCAGCTTCCTCCCACTAGGTGACTGAGCCTGGGCAGGAGTCTCAAATCTCTCTCTCTCTCTCTCTCTCTCTCTCTCTCTCTCTCTCTCTCTCTCCCCCCCCCCCTATTTCCAATATCTCTGGTGCCCAAAGTTCTGCCCACCTCCACTGTCACCAGCCCTCACTGGACTTAGGACAGTCTGAACACAAACTAAGTGATCAAGGAGGTCCTTCACCCACTCCCTGGCCACCCTTCAGTGGGGATATTCAGGGGAGACGATGAAGAATAGCATTGACCTTAATCAGTGGCTCCCTATTCAAAACTCTAGGGCCTCAACTCTCTAAGACCCTAATACGGTTTTAAAACTCCCCCTGGGTCTAGCTTACCTTCACTAGGTCTTGAAATTCCCTCTTTACCATGCCCAGAATATCCCCAGAATATTAATTCCCCAAAAGTACAAAAGAAGAAAAGTCTCTCCCCCAGGAGTGACTTTGGTTATTAACCCAAGCTTTGAAAGCCTGCTCAGAATGAGCTAAGTGTCTTCCCATAGTGAGTACCCAGGAAGCCACTGGGCCCAGCAGAAATCCGTACCTCTCCAGTCCTCCAGGCCATGATCTGCATTCATGTTTCAGGGCCCAGAGCCCTCTCCCCGAGGGCCAGCTCTTCCTGCACAATCATGTTGGCCAACAGCTCCCATCTGGAGAATATGGCCTTCTGCTCAGAGGTGCTAAGTCCTGACTTCCCTCACTCAGCTTTTATGGTCTGAGAATTCCACAGTATGACCTTTTTCCCAGTGTGTTTAGAGAACCTGGGGTTTATGAGAGATGTACAGTTGGGCATCCTGGAACAGGGACATCAGTGTCTGCGTCCCCTCCATTCAATTATCACTTAGCTGAACCACAAAGCAAACCCTCCCCTAAACGCCCCATTGGATTGGCTCGGCCGTCAGCATTTACAGATGCTGTGAAGTCCACATAACAACATCCCTCCTGCTAACAGCAGCATCTCTGTGGCCAGGCTCGAGCCTCCAGGCTATTATTAACTGCCCTACACACCAGAGGTTTTACTTTTAAGTTTCTCTGAGAGGCTCAGATGAAAGCAGTCACATGGCGGTTATGACCAATCATGAAAGTTAAACAGAGAATAAGTGTCAGACACCTGCCAACTTTATCACAAATTAACCCCTAAAAGGTGCCTCAATGAATCTCAGCCACCCATCCACCTTCCTCTCCCAAACTCCGTGAGGGGACACAATGTGCCCATTTTTCCCAGAACCCCAGAACAACTGTTCAAAGGAACATAGATCATGTATTCTGCTCTACCTCTAAGGTCCCAAGACTACCATCCAAAAGGACATAGGCTCCCTGAGATACATGAACCCAAAAAGCGGGAAGAAAAAAAAGGGTCCCAGGAGGGACATAGGAGACCCTGGGACAATATATTGTTAGGATCATTAGGCCGTATTGGCTGCACCCTTGTAATGGCATCACTTCCCAGCCATTGTAGGGTTTCCTAGGGCGGAACAATGGGATTCCCATTCTAGGAAGGCTAGGGAAGTCTCATACTCCTGTTTGGGTGGTCAAAGCCACCACCCAAACAAGATGATCCAAGTACCAAAGGAGTCTCAGGCAAGGAACTCTGCCCTCAGTTGCACCTTGCTCTCCAGTGCTTGGCTGCCATACCCAAATCTGGGGACAGACAGAAAGAGCTGCCTACTGAGACCAGGTCTAAGGCTTCACCCCTCTGCCTCTAACAGGTAACCAGAGGTCCCATCTGCTTTCTGGCAGGAGTCTGCCCTCTGCAGGGCCCAGGCAGGACAAACAGCCCCACAGGATGGGCAGAAGTGTACTGGTCCATTAACAAGGGGAGGAGCCTTGAGGATAGGGAGGGACCTTTTGCTCAAGGTGAGAAGCCAGGAGCTTCTTAAGAATTGCAACACTGAACCACCATGGTATGTCATTTACCGCATATCAGATTTTCCCACCAATCCACCAACCCCCTGCCTGGGCTCCTGACCTAATGCCGAGGCTCCCGGACATCCCAGGAATGTACCTGGTTGACTCTTCTGTCACCTGAGCACCGGGGCCTTGAAGTCTTGTTCCTCTCCCACATTACTGGAAGCAAACATATGACCTCTGACAAAGTACCAACCAGCATCTCAGGGAGCACTTTGGAATTGTGGATCCCGTCCTTTGAACTAGGTTTGTCACTTAGAAGGCCTGAATTGGTCTTCCTGTGTGCAAAATGGGCAGGACAGTGACAGTTTTGGGGATGATCGAAGACGAAATGGCATAAAGCTGAGGAGCCGAAGAGAGGATTCAGTGTGCAGGGTGTTGGCCTTTCCAACCTGGTTGTAACCTAGGGTCTCCTGCCTTAACACACACCCATTCACGGTCTGACATAGCTGGGAGTCAGGCGCCACTGGGTCAGGGCTGCTTGTTCACTACCACAGCTCCGGGAAGCAGTCACAGAGCCTGGTGTGGCCTGAGCACCTAGGACAAGCACCTAGGAGGGGCGATGTTGACCCAGCAGGTCTTTGCAGGTCTTTTCTCCCTCAAGTGTCACCCCACACAGGTGACTAAGGTGATATACGGAGCCTAGGCAGAAAGACAAGATCCCCACCCAACCCTCCCACCTCCCAGGCCAGAGAGCTCAGAAAGGCTGCTGGGTGGCCTGGCAGAAACACCTGCTCCTGACCCGCCCCAACCAGCTTCCCTGAGACACCTGATGGGGCCACAGAACTCTTTAGTTGGGGCTCCTCACAGTCCTCCCTGGGATCAGAGTGAAAGGCTCCCAGGCCAGATAGAGTCACCTCCAAATGCCTCAGGGGTCCAGCTCCTGTCACTGAATGACCCCCCCCCCTCATATTCTACAGACCTTGCCAATAGAGAGTCAGGAAAGATTCTTTAACCTTGGGGACCAGAACCAGCCAGGAGCACTCAGCTTTGAGAACTCCTAATCATAACTGGGGCGGGAGGCCCCATTTTTTTTCTTGCCCTTGGTGTGATGTGCTTACTACCTCTTCCATTTCCCATAGTCCTGGGTCCTCATCTAGTCCATTCTTTCAGCTCCTATAAATACTCTAGGTATGAGGATGTGGGTGACCCCGAAACTATGTCTACCTCAAAGGGAGTCACAGAAGCAGAAAGGTCACGACCGGAGAGTTGTTTGGTGAGCACTGACATACTGTGTGTCAGATGTTGTGAGTCCTCGACTTTAATAGCCCACATGGGAGGTAGCAATTAGCAGGAAAGGAAGTGCTCATAGTTAGTTCCTGTTTGTCTGAGAACTCGTTTCAAGATAAACGCCATCTTTTTTTCTTTCTCTTTCTCCAGAATCAATCCAGCCGTCAAGAAAACAATAGCATTCAATAGGTAGCGCCAGCCTAAACAAATTAAGCAAAACTCAAAAAGGGTTGGGAGAAAAGGCATGGCCTGTTTTACTATGAGGCCTTAGCTCCTGAGAAAGCTCTGGATGCTGAACCTGACCTGAGCCCCACCTCCTTCTGTAGTGGTAAACAGAGTGGGCTCTGGAATGAGTGGAGATTAGATATTGTCTCTGCTTTAGCTAGCCCAGGCATGCCTGAGTGGCCCCTGTGTGCCTAAGCCACCTTCCTGTGGCTTGCAAGTGGGAAGAGTCTAAGTTACACCTGGATGGGGTGGGAACCTGGAGAAGAGAGACAGGAAAGAGAGGGAAAGACCAGAAAAAGGTGACAGGTAGCAAGAGTGCCAGAGACCCTCCAACCCTCCAGCAAAAATTCTGTGACAACCCATCTCTGAGCAGATCCAAGAAGTCATAACCTTCCGGGAGAAGAACCGAAGCAGCAAGTTTTTCAATCACTTGTCAGCTGTCAGTGAAAGCATCCAGGCCCTGGGCTGGGTGGCTCTGGCTGCAAAGCCCGGCCCCTTTGTGAAAGAGATGACTGATGCTACCATGCTTTGCACAAACCGCGTCCTCAAGGAGTACAAAGATGTGGATAAGAAGCATGTCGACTGGGTCAAAGCTTACTTGAGTATATGGACAGAACTGCAGACTTATATCAAGGAGTTCCACACCACTAGCCTGGCCTGGAGCAAGACGGGGCCTGTGGCAAAAGAACTAAGTGGATTGCCATCCGGACCCTCCGTTGGATCAGGTCCCCCTCCACCTCCACCAGGCCCACCTCCTCCTCCAGTCCCTACCAGTTCCAGCTCCGACGACTCTGCTTCCCGCTCAGCGCTGTTTGCACAGATTAATCAGGGGGAGAGCATCACACATGCTCTGAAACATGTATCTGATGACATGAAGACTCACAAGAACCCTGCCCTGAAGGCTCAGAGTGGTCCAGTTCGGAGTGGCCCCAAACCCTTCTCTGCACCTAAACCCCAAACCAGCCCCTTCCCCAAACTAGCCCCAAAGAAGGAGCCAGCTGTGTTGGAACTGGAAGGCAAGAAGTGGCGAGTGGAAAACCAGGAGAACGTTTCCAACCTGTTGATTGAGGACACTGAGCTGAAACAGGTGGCTTACATATACAAGTGTGTCAACACGACATTGCAAATCAAGGGCAAAATTAACTCCATTACAGTAGATAACTGTAAGAAGCTCGGCCTGCTGTTTGATGACGTGGTGGGCATTGTGGAGATAATCAATAGTAGAGATGTCAAAGTTCAGGTGATGGGAAAAGTGCCAACCATTTCCATTAACAAAACAGATGGCTGCCATGCTTACCTGAGCAAGAACTCCCTGGACTGTGAGATAGTCAGTGCCAAATCTTCTGAGATGAATGTCCTCATTCCTACAGAAGGCGGAGATTTTAACGAGTTTCCAGTCCCTGAGCAGTTCAAGACCTTGTGGAATGGGCAGAAGTTGGTCACCACAGTGACAGAGATCGCTGGATAAGCGAATGCCCGCGGGTCCTGCGCCCTCCCCTTTCACACCATGGGATACATCTGCATGGAGACGGTTCTTTTCTAGATTTCCTCTACCTTTCTGCTCTTAAACTGCTTCTCTGCTCTGAGAAGCCCAGCTACCTGCCTTCACTGAATATACCTCAGGCTGAGAATGGGCGGGACAGCAGGTCAGTGGATCTCTGGCGGGAAGGTGCATGGCTCTGCACCAGTGCAGCTGCACCACAGTCCGTGCTTAAGAGCTGCGGGCCCAGGCTGGAGCTTTCAGCTTTGGGGGTCATTCTACCAACAAACAGTCCTTGGGGGGAAACATCCTGGAAACAAACAGATCAGAATGTGTTCTAATCTAACAGCAAGCATGGCGGCAGCAGGAGCCAGTGTGACTCCGTAAGGTTCTAACCGGTCTAATTGTTCATCGTTGAGAAGTGAGACCAGGGTTGCACTGGACCAAAGGCTAAGGCTTGCCACTCAGCATTCCAAGCAGACTTGTTTCCTAAAAGCATTCCTTCATTCTGCATTCCATTCGGGGTCAGCCTCAACCACAAAGTAGCAGGCTTGCTGCTCTCTGCTGCAGTAGCAGCACCATTTTTGAGGGAAAAAGTCTCAACCCTTTTTCCTCCCTCTGGGATGACCACCTTGGTTCTCACCGGGCCAGCTTAAAAAGCAAAGCAAAGCAGCACACCATTCCAAGGAGTCTGGCGGTCCTCTTCCCTGCCCATGCCCGTCATGCTCGGCAGCTTAGCGCCTCACTGCGGGCCCCTGAGCAGGGCGAGACCTCCACTGCAGGTTGTCTGAGTCTTGATTTCCGTACGAATCTTGCACAGCATTGCTATTGTAAATCCCAGCTCTCCCTCTAGGACACACTGACCAAAATATGCAACGTTTTTTGTTTCGTTTTGTTTTTGGTGGGAAGAGAGACTGTCCTGTGACTTCTGCCCGTTTCCTGAGGCCTGTGGAAATAAAACTTTATGTACTTAAAGTTATACAGAAAATAGAACAAAGTTAATACCAAACTTGAAAACAAAAAAAAAAAATTCTGTGACAAAATTCAAATGTCACCTTGAAGACAGTTCCTTCATTCTTCTCTTCTTTCAATAAGCACTAGCTAAACCCTCCCCAAAATGAAAAGACAGCCCTACCCCTAGGGTCATACTGTCAATGTGAGGACAGGTGGGCACAATCCTGGGAGCACCCACAGGGGCATGCCACCCCGTCTGTCACGGAGAAGGGTCTTCCATCTTAATCTGCATTTTAAGAAAAGCCTTATAGTCACAAATAAAACAAAGACATGCTCTGAAGAGGAAGAGGAGGAAGACGGAGGTATCCAATAGAACAAGGGCTCTCCAGGTGCCCAACCACATGGCCACCTCACCAAGAGCATTTTGGGATAGCAGAACCTTGAGATTCATGGGGCAGGCTCTTGTAGGAGCCAGGGCTGGAAGGAGGCAAGAAGAGGTCAGATCATCTGACCTGGACCTACAAAGGATCGAGACCTTTCCTTGGCGGCTATGGATATTTCCAGAGGCATCTCTAGGTTATAAGACTTCAAATTTCAACCCATAACCCAGCTTGAGTGAAGGGCAGAGTCAAACCGGAGGCAGGGAGGCCGGTGAGAATATTGTAGTAGCATATAGTAGTTCTCAAAGCTAGAACTAGGAAAGATAAAGGAGCTAAAACACTGTCCATGGGAAGGACTATGGAAGATGAGAAGAGAGAGAACAAAATGATACTGTCTTGGAACACCAGGTCCTTGAGAGTGGAGCAAGGATGAATCAAAGAGGGTGGCCCTATAGATCTGTAGAACTTAGGAAGGAATTCCCTATGCCTAGGGCGGGTGAATCTGAAATTGGAGAGGCAGATGTAGGGGGTCATCAAACATGTAGTAATTGGGCCCACAGACATGTCCAGGAGGATCCCAGGGGGGGAGTAAAGAACAGAGAGAAAACATTTCTGCAGTCAATTTGTGTAGGACCAGCACAGCCAGAGGAGGCTGTGACTTTGGGTCAGGTCTCCAGAAAAGCAGGAGAGAGCAGGGAGATCAGAGACTGGGCAACCAGAGACCAGGGCAGGCTGAGGTGCTGAGTGAGTCATGGGTTAGTCCGCTGGGTGGTTTAGAGTCGCAAGACCTTGGGGTGTGCCAAGGAAAACAGAAAAGAAGGATATCTCAGGCCAAAATGGAGTTATCAGCCTGGAAGGCAGCCAGTTGGGGCTGGGATACCTGTCTTGAGCCTCCATTTTCCCAAAATCCCATCAGTATCTAAGATGTCTGCTCAGCCCACCTGTCCCCACCTCACCCATCCCCCAAATCAGAGGGGTGGCAGAGGCCACCCTCAGAAACCAGGCCAGACACCAAAACATTTGCAGGAAATCAGGAACCTTTATTGAATTATCTGTTCTTTTTAGTAGAGACATCGAGAACCCAGAGTGGGAAGAGCAGGGTAAGGCAGAGAAGGCCACCAATCAGGAGAGAAGGGGGCGGGTCCACCCTCTGAGGTTGTCAGAGGCATGGGGACAATGGGACTGGCTTCACGTGCAGTCCTCTCATCGTTCAGGCACCATCAACTCTCCTCCTGACAGCCAGGGACGGACTCCAAGCTGAGTTAATACTTGCGGAAATCCACGCGACCGGAAGTGGAGGGGGAGACGGAGGCACTGGCAGTGGTAGTGACATTTCCTGAGACAGAGAGAGGACAAGAGGCTCAGGCTGGAGAACCCCCACTTCAGGCTGAGCCAAGACCCCAGGAAGGCTCACAAGCTCCCAAGTAGTCAAGAGGTATGTGGGCGAAGATTCTGTTACTGTCCCCAGAGGTGGCTTTCGCCAACACAACCCCATGGCTCTGTGAGGCAGAGACATTTATGTCGATAAGTCAATAATAGAGTAGCCGTTTCCACCCAATTCCCTCCATCCTGTACTTGGCTGCCTGCCCTGCCTCCTTCCCAGCCCACATCCACCCAAGCTCAGCATCTCAAACCCCCTCCCACAGAGCTGACTCCTCACCTCCAGCGTTGTTGAAGCCAGCCATCCTGGAAGGGAGGGGAGAAACAGCCATGAGCAGAGGGCAATGGAGGACTGGTGTCTCCTTGTCTTCTGATGTAGGAATTCTGTCACCTTTCAGAGCCTTGACTTGGATTCTCTCCCAACATTGTCTCCAGCCTGGGACCTTCTTTCCCCTGAGGTATCTACCGCGTGTGCCTACCTGTCTATCTGTCTTGCCGATTTGTCTGTCTGAAAGCCCTTGAAGGGACATACTCTTGGTCCCAAGACTCAGGGTGTCTGGTTCACTCAGCTCTCTGCCCCCACACCTTTCTCCCCTAAGCCCACAAAGATGGCTTAGTCTTCACAAATAATATGAATGCAGTTAAATCATCATCTTCTCTCTCCTTGGTGCAGGGATAGAGCCAAGAAGGCTCTCTGTCATGGAGCTATGTGGTCATTTGGCTGAACCACATCCCAAGCAACTGCTGTCCTGGGTTAAATGCTCCCTCCACATCCCTCTTCCGGTCTATCCACAAACAGGGACTGGCATTGGGTACAAAGGTACTAACCCTGCCACCCTGATACAGAGCAGTTCCTCAGTCTAACTCGAGAGATGAGGAGGGGGCTCTGACTCCAGTTCTTTTGCCAGGTTATTTAAGCTCAAGCAGAAGCTGTTGCCTCTCCAACAAGAGGAGGCTGATCTCTAAGACGCTGCCCGTTCTGCTAGCCTTTCTGTTCATGTGACCCCTTTCTAAAGACGTCGGTGCCAGGGACCTACTTGGCATCCTGGCCCTCGAGCAGGCTGCGGTAGGTGGCGATCTCCTGCTCCAGCCGTGTCTTGATGTCCAACAGCATCTTGTACTCCTGGTTCTGACACTCCATCTCGCTGCGGAGCTCGCTCAGCTGGGCCTCGATGCTGCTGATGAGTCCCTGGATCTGCTGCAGCTGCAGGGCGTAGCGGCACTCTGTCTCTGCCAAGGAGCTTTCCAGGCCGGCTTTCTGATGGTCCAAAAGGAAGAAGTTATGAGGAGAGCCAGTCCAGAGGGAGACCTAGTAGTGGGGGAATCACAGGGCATGGGTAGCCGAGGGTACCATGCTCAGCTGGGACTGCAGCTCAATCTCCAGGCCCTGGAGTGTGCGCCTGAGCTCTGTGATCTCTGTCTTGCTGGTCTGGATCATGGCAGCACTGGAGGAGACTTCCTTGTTCAGCTCTGCACTCTGAATGTCAAGCAGAGAGAAGGGAATGGTGGGGCTTAGCAAGAAGTCCTGACCAAAAGCCGTGCTTCCCCCCAGCACCACCCACCTTAGTGGGTTAGGAACACCAGTACCTTGCTCTGGAACCATTCCTCAGCATCCCTCCTGTTCTTCTCTGCCAGGGCCTCATACTGTTCCCTCATCTCAGCCAGCACACGAGTCAGATCAATGCCAGGGGTGGCATCCATCTCCACGTTGACCTGGCCTACAACCTGGTTGCTGAACTCCTTCATCTCCTGTGGGGGTAGGAAAGGAAGATGTGAGAGACTCCTTTTATTCCTTATCTCTGAGTGGCAGCAGAATGTTCTGGAAGATTCATCAGGACCTCACAGTGGATGGCAGTGTCAGCCTGCAGCAGCGGGCTCCCCTTGCTCACCAGAGGTGGCTCAGCCCATGGCAGGCCCACCAACCCCTCTTACCTCCTCATGGTTCTTCTTCATGTAGGCCAGCTCCTCATTCAGGCTCTCGATCTGCATCTCCAGGTCAGTCTTAGACAGGGTGAGGTCATCCAACACCCTGCGCAGGCCATTGATGTCGGCCTCCACACTCTGCCGCATGTTCAGCTCAGTTTCATACCTGAAATATTTTTAAGAATTAAAGCAAAACATAAATAGCATTAGACGCATCCCACCCCATACACTGAGCTCCTCTACGACTCCAAGGCCTTCGCTCCCAGATGCCCCAGTGCCCTCCATCAGATGGGCATTCCTCTCACGTAAGAGTCTGCTGGGAAAGACGTGAGGGAGAAAGACTCACTTGAGCCTGAAGTCATCTGCAGCCAGCCTGGCGTTGTCAACCTCCAGGATGATCCGGTTGTTGTCAGTGGTAGCTTCCAGGATCTACAAAACACAGAGAGAGGGAACTCTCTGGGACTGTGCTTAGAGAGCAAAACTCAATGCCTCAACTGTGCTTGAGCAAAGACAACCAACTCTGAGGTGAGAGGCAAGGCCAGCACCCTCTACTTTCTCTTGAGCGTCCCCCATCAGGTCAGAGTGGGAAAGGCCAATGATGAACGCTTCAGAGGAACACCTGCTCAGGGCATCTTCCGGTAGTCATATATTAGAGCTGTTGCCTATCTAGGCCACTGTCTCGAGAGCTATCCCCTTAAGGTCAGAAGGGGTTCACTGTGATTTCCAGATCAATTCTGGTCATGTCCCTGGAGCTGGCCTCCCAGATAAGCAACGAAGAAACACATCCAATTGAGTCTTTTGCCCAAACATCTGCAGTCTAAGCATTAAAGCCTGTCCTGCGTAACTGGGGCTTGATCCAGGCTAGCAGATTTCTGCTCTAACAAGTTGGTGTCACGGTGTGACAGTCAGGCATCACTGAGGGCTTCCAGGCTTCATACCATCCTGAGCCTCTACCTCTTTACACCCCACTGAGTCATCATCCACTGAGAAGAAGTTCATGTGTGGTTCTTCCAAAATAAACAGTGAACGAAGATGTCTTTTCTCTCTTGGTTTTGCCATTCACAGCGAAAATGTCATGTTTCCAAATAGCTCAGTAGGTTAGGTTATAGCAACTGAGTCACAAGTAACAGTTCAGGAAGTCATTAAAAAAAAAAGTTGGCAAGAATAATGACATCAATAAACGTGAGGTATGGGAGAGAAAGCGTTTGGGCCATGGCATAAGAAAACTTAAGTAGAAGAGAGTCTTGGTAGCACAAAGGTGGAATGGTCCCCCTGCAAGAATACGAATTCTGTCCACACCTGGTCCTCTGTGACACTACGTGTCCTAGCTCTTGATGCTCTGCCCCATACTGAGAAAGCCTTCCTAGCATCAAAGGCCTCACCTTAACCCGGAGCTCTTCAATGGTCTTGTAGTAAGCACTGTAGTCCCGCTCTGGGCTAGCTGGGCTCTGCCTCAGATGCCAGTCGCGAATCTTCACCTCCAGATCAGCGTTGGCTGCCTCCAGAGCGCGCACCTTTTCCAGGTAGTTGGCCAAGCGGTCATTGAGGTTCTGCATGGTGATCTTCTCATTGCCAGAGAGGAGGCCACCATCGCCACCTCCAAAGTCACCGAAACCACCGCCAAATCCACCACCGAAACCTCCACCATAGCTACCTCCAAAGCCACCTCCAAAACCACTACCAGCCCCGCCACCAAAGCCACAGCTCATGCCACCTCCATAGCCTCCAGCTGACCCTCCAGAGACAAATCGGGAAGAGCAGGTAGAGATTTTACGGCCTCCTCCAAGCTGGCAGGAACCAGCCCCGAAACCACCTCCATAGCTGGTGGAGGAACTCTGAAAGCGGCAGCTCATGGTGAGGAGCGAGAGTAGGAGCAGGAGCAGACAAGAGCTGAGCTTGACCAAGGCCAAGGAGGACTGTGTGGACTCCCTTGCTGGGCATGCCTTTTATGCACCTTCCACGGGGGTGGGACATCTTCTCTCCTCCCTTCCCCACCCTCTGACCTGATGCCAAGTGCACCTGCACCTCATTTCCCACAAGCCCAGCTACCTCTACTCTCTAGGGTGGATAGTGTCGTTGGGGGTGACTTTTTTTCCCTTTTAATCCTTAACAAAAGGGCTGACTCAGAGGGAGCAACGTTCTGCTTGAGACTATCCTTTTGACAACCAAATTCTACTTCACCTTTCCAGTTACGAACATCCATCCCAGCCCTGCCCAGTATTAGTCTGGGGACTGAGCTGCAATGGTCTGCCAGAGGGCCTCCTCAGGGGAAGGCCAGGCTGCAAAGTGGCCCCGTGCTATGTGGGATCACCATAGCCCTCACTACCCTTCTTTCTGCCTCTAAAAGGTCTGACTGGAATGTTCTGGAAACCCCTTGGCACTTCATCTATGCCAATGCTCCCAACACTTCTGAAGACAAATTTTGTTAATATTAAAGAATTAACCACCTAAAACATATTTAGCCTGAGGAAAAATGTGGTTCCAGGGCCTAGAGAGTTGGTTCCAGGGCTAGGAATACTTGCTGTTTTGGGAGAAGACCTGAGTTCAGTTCCCAGCATCCACATGAGAGCTCACAGCTGTCTGTAGCTCCAGTTCCAAAAGATCTCATTCCCTCTTCTCGGTTCTGTAAGCACCAGGAACACTCATAATGCATGAAATACATGCAGTCAAACATTCATGCCCATGAAATAAAAATAAATAAATCTTTTTTTTTAAGAAATGGCTCTAAAAAGCAACACTAATAAGAGACCCTAGGGGACCCCAGAAGACAAACAGCGTTGAGGGAACTGAGATGCAGAAGGAGGGAGTAGCCCCACTAATATGCTTAGAGCCTGAGTCTTCACACTCATTTTCTTTAATTTTTCAGTTTCATTTATTTATTCTCTGCCCTAGGAGAACACATGTGCCGCCGTATGCTGTGGAGGTCGGGGCACAGCTATCCAGAGCCAGCTCTTCTTCTACTGCGAGTGTGTCCCAGGCATGAAACTCTGGTCTGCTGAGCACCTCACCAGCCCTGCCCTCAGTTTCATCCACCTTAGCAACAGCCCAGGAGGTGGCTTCGATATTATACCCCACTTTATACACAGAGAACTGAGTTTGTTGTTGTTGTTTTGTTTTGTTTTGTTTTGTTTTGTTTTTTGAGACAAGGTTTCTCTGTAGCTTTGGAGCCTGTCCTGGAACTAGCTCTTGTAGACCAGGCTGGCCTCAAACTCACAGAGATCCGCCTGTCTCTGCCTCCCAGTGCTGGGATTAAAAGCGTGCGCCACCACCACCTGGCTGCTGAGAACTGAATCTTTTTTTAATTTTTTTTTATTGATTTTTATTGAGCTCTACATTTTTCTCTGCTCCCCTCCCTGCGTCTCTCTCCCCTCCCCGAGAATCTTTTTTTTTTTTTTTTTTTGTATTTCGAGACAGGGTTTCTCTGTAGCTTTAGAGCCTGTCCTGGAACTAGCTCTTGTAGACCAGGCTGGCCTCGAACTCACAGAGATCCGCCTGCCTCTGCCTCCCGAGTGCTGGGATTAAAGGCGTGCACCACAAGGGAGAGTCAGAACTAAACCCCAAGGCTAGTTCTACCTGCCCCCAGGACTCATTTTAGATCTGTATTGTATACAATAAAGTTTATGAAGCCTGTGTCTAATTGCCTTGTCACCGAAGCATGCTCCCGTTCAACCGCTCTCCAGAACTTTCCAGCCCTCCGTAGACTCACAGTACTTTTCCTGAGTCTCTACTCACAGCCCACGCCCCTAATAAAATCACTCTTCCAACTTCTGTCAGCAGAGATGAGTCCAGAGGTTCTCTCCCAGGGGCTACTTGGCTCTCCAGAGGACATTTATTCATATCTAGAGCTGTTTGGGTTGTCACATTAGGTGATGACCCTCATGTGCAAAGGAGAGATAAGGGATGCCACTGAATATCTTGCCAATGCTCAGAAAAGTCTACTGAGACAAGGTAAAAATAAAGGGGGGGAGGACTTGGTCAGTCTAATACATGGGGGTTATAGTCCATTGTTCTGATTGTCTTAGCATACCTTCCAAAGCTGAAAAGGTTCTGGAGTTTCTGAGCAGGGCCCTCATGATATCTGTTTCAGTTTGTAAAATTTGACTGAGAGGCAACTAGAAGATTGTGCTTGGGGACTAGGGTTAGGGTCTCTTTTAAAGATTGTACAGTGTGATTGAAACGCTCAGGGACTGCATAGAGACCCTGTTAGAGGAGGCCCTGCTGGTCCAGCTGGAAGGAAAGGTTTCGAGGGACCCTCTCAGAACCTGGGATAGAAAAGCAGTTTCCAGAGCTGAGAAGGAAGGATCCCAACATGGGCCCCCAAGGAGAGGTGGCACAGATGTGAGATTGTCCCAGAACTCCCTGTGCTGATTCAGCAAGACTAGAGAAGTCCTGAGTAGGGACCTTGTCACCTTTGTGTTCAGAGGTAAGCAAGGGGACCCGTGTTTACCCAGAAGGCCGGTGGTCCTGCCAGAGCAAGACCCAGGGTGTACTGGGGTGTTCAAACACCATGATGAGTCCAGGATTTGGGCTGACCCCTAACCCTGCCCAGCCCTCCCATCCCAAACTGATGGCTCAGCTCTCTCACTGGAAAGGCGTGATTCAGCCCAAAGCAAGAGCCCTGGCTCTGTCAGGGAAGGATCAAAACTAACAAAAAGGTGATTAATGAAACCTGCCTGGCCTGAGGTGATGATGCCCCAACCCTTCCCGGGGTTGACAAGCAGGTTGAGGCCAACGCCTCTACAAGTAACAATGTCACAGATCCTCCAAAGCCCTGGCAGAGCAAACATGGATAGCATGGCATGCCTCCCCTCACAGGGTCAGGCCACAGCCCTCCCTCCCAGAAGGGACTCATGGTGCCTTGTTACAAGAATGCCCTCTGCCCACACACCGTGACCCCCAGTGCCTATGGGCACAGGCCAGGCCCTTCTGGGGGGGGGGGGAGGGGAGCTGAGCAGACTCATCTAGGGACCCAGTCCCCATCTCAGCAATCGTGAAAACTCACTCTAGTTTGTCTGACAATTTTCTCCTTGGCTCTTGGGCAAAATAACATGAAAATCCATCCCATTTCCAGTTCTGTTTCAAGAGCAGGAGGGGAAAAAAAATCACATTCACTCACCACCAACCTCAACACTAACACATCGTCGTTTAGCCTTATGTTACGAGAGGGTAATTGCTGTTGGCTGTTTTATTTCTTCAGTTTTGAGTCTTATGTATGCAGCCAAGAACCTTGAACTTCTAACCCTGCTGGGTCCACCTCCTGAGTTCTAGGATCACACACATGCTCCTAGATTTATTCCACGCTCGTCATCAAAACCAGAGATTCATACATGCAAACAAGCTCACTACCCACTGAGCCACATCCCCTGCTCAAATGAGGATTTTTTTTTCCATTCAAAAATTTACACTTCCTCCCATTCCCCTCCCTCTCTGCCATTCACCCTCCTCCCTCCCCCTCCAGTCTTAAGAGAGGGCAGGGTACCCTGTCCTGTGGGAAGTCCAAGGCCCTCCCCCCTCCATCCAGGCCTAGGAAGGTGTGCATCCAAATAGACTAGGGTCCCAAAGAGCCAGTACATGTAGTAGAAACAAGTCCCAGTGCCATTATCAATGACTTCTCAGTCAGCCCCCATTGTTAGCCACATTCAGAGAGTCCAGTTTGATCACATGCTCATTCAGTCCCAGTCCAGCTGGATTTGGTGAGCTCCCACTAGATCAGTCACGCTGTCTCAGTGGGTGGACCAACCCCTCACTGTGCTGACTTCCTTGCTCATGTTCTCCCTTCTTCTGCTCTTCATCTGGGCCTTGGGAGCTCAGTCCAGTGCCCTGATGTGGGTCTCTGTCTCTATCTCCATCCATCGCCGGCTGAAGGTTCTATGGTGATATTTGAGATAGTCATCAGTGTGACTATGGGAAAAGGCCAGTTCAGGCACCCTCTCCTCTGAGGATTTTTCAGATGAAGTAGGTGAGGTTCAAGAAAGCAAATCACTATCACTTGCCCAAGGACACCTTGAAGCCAAATTTTGAATCCGGCTTCTGGTTCTACCTACACCCAGAAGTGGGGTGCTCAGGTCTAGGAGGAGTTCGTTCCATGACAGTGTGATTCACAGTAAAATATGAACAGTTAGGGAGTTTTGTTTTGTTTTCTTATAGCACACAATTAAAACCCTTAATTTTTGAGCAATAGGGACAGTGGGGACATCTTTTGTCCTCATATGTGGTCTTCAGTGTTAGTCACAGACTCCAATCTCTCGGCTTTTGCTGATTACAGGAGCATCATGGTAGATGGTTCTAGGTGGGCTCATGAACAAGGGCTGGTCACCTGAATGACTTCCAGCCTCTCCCACCCAGACTCCAGCCCCCAGAAAGGGGAAAGCGGCTGGAGGCTGTGAGCATTAATCGTGCTTGTGTGATGAAATCTCCACACAGATGCTGGAGTGTGTAGTTCAGACACCTCCCAGTCCATGACCGAGGCCATGCCTTGTGCCAGAACAATGGCACACACCAACTTGATGAGGACAATAATTTCTGTACTGGGGGCCCAGCTAAACCTCAAATATGTATTTCTTTACCTGACTGCTCACTTGGGGCCTTTAGCAACAATCACAATGCTTTCCTGGATTTTGGGAGCTAGTCTACCAAAGATTTCAGCCCAAGAAGGGAGTCTTGGGGGCTCCGTGACTTGTACCCAAGTGAGACACATGTTGCAATTAACCTGTAATTATCATCTGAAACAGGGATCACTCAGTCTAGTGGGCCTGAGCCCTAGCCTTTGGGGTCTGTGCTAACTCCAGTGGATGTCAGAGTTGCACCGACTTGTGTGATTTCCAGAGGGCATCCCAGGAGTGCCTGTTGGAGGAAAACCCCACACAGCAGGTCGCAGGTCACATACATGCCCTGAGTTGGTGAGATTAGTGGGAAGGAGGAAGTGCACCTCATGGACATGCAAGGACCTGAAGCGCTGAAGCCAGTCTGAAGTGACTTGTGAGTCGCACCGTGCCAAACAGGTGTCTCTGAGGAAGGGGGAACTGTCCTCTAGGCCCGGATCGACGATCTGGAGGGGTCTGCTCCTCAGTACAGTCCCCTCCCTGGTGGAAGCCTTGAGAGCCTTGGGAGGTGGGTCGGTCATTCTCCACTCATCTTCCACTGATGTCAAAGGATAATGAAAATGCCCACTACACTCTGCTGAGGAAAGTGATGTGCTTTTTATTGCTAATTGATCGCGAGGACTGCGCTAAAGACATAAAATGGTTTGCGGGCAGTAAAGATAAGGAGACTGACTCAGCAGGGAAAGATGCTTGCTGCCCAAGACTAAGGACCTGATTTGGGGGAAGATGCAGGCACATAATGTAAGCATCTATTGTCTCAGCCCTCCTACAGGAAATTGGGAAGTGGAGGCAAAAGACTCTCAGGAAGGTCACGGGCCAGCTGGGCTGACAGCATCAGCAACAACCAAAAGGCCCTGTGTTAAACAAAGTAGATCGTGAAGACCAGCACCCGAAACTGTCCTCCAACCTCCACATGGCACCTCCATTCACAAACAGGAATGTTCTCTCTCTCTCTCTCTCTCTCTCTCTCTCTCTCTCTCTCTCTCTCTCTCCTCTCTCCTTTCTCCTCTCTCTCCTCTCTCTCTCTCTCCTCTCCCCTCCATGTTCTCTCCCTCTCTCCTCTCCCTCTCTCTCCTCTCCCTCCCTCTCCTCTCTCCTCTCTCTCTCTCTCTCTCTCTCT